>NC_137228.1:9699334-9931834 GCF_949987685.1 Ammodytes marinus
CCATGTAGCTGCTCTTATGTTTAGTTTCTTAGTATCTTCGTAAATTTAAATCCTTCTTCACGGCAACACTTTCCTTTAAACAGACACATTTCCCCTCAGAGCTGGCCCAAGCCTTCATGGGGCCCTAAGCAGAATTTGATTAGGGGGGCCCCTCTCCAATGTTAGGGCTGACCAAATCATTAACTATTGTTAAATGCCATCCAGACACCCAGTGTATTCTGCTATTGCCTCCAATGTTCAGCTGGGTGAAAATAGAAGCCAGTCGACATCCCCTAGGGTCCGGGGGTATCCCCCCCGTGATATTTTTAAAAAATTTTAAAGTGAAATGCATGAATCTGGTGCACTTTGAGAGGAAAATTAAGAGGCTTAATCTGAAGAATTTTGTATTCAAAAATAATATGGAGACACTGGACACCCCTGGTCTAGGGAAATGGGGAGACAGAGAAAGAAAGAAAAAAAATCTTCTCTCCCAATGTTGTGTGACGACCCTCTGTTTTTCAACTAACTCAAAAGAGATGCAGACTAGTATTTGAGCAAAAGAGTGCAAATAGTATGCCAAACTAGATCCATATTTCTTTTTCCTGATAATCATAACCTGAACATCATAAATTCAGTAGTTGAATTTCTGAGGATGTTTCACAGCCATTCACAATTGTTTCTAATTTTCCGAGTTTTTATTGGCTTTTCCTTTGTGCAATGCATTGTCGGACATACAGTTCCATCCATCAACACCACATCAAAACAAAAAATGTAGAGCATAATTGTTACTTCTGAGGATAAACACCTTTTACTTAAAACCGGCTTCAAGTTAGTATGTTGTTTTGAACTGGGACACAGCTTCTGTTACTGACAATGAAGAAAACATCTCTGTTTCCCCTTCAGATCCACTACCTGATGATTCTAGCGGCCAACTGGGCCTACCTGAGGAGCGCCGTCTCCACGCACGAGTACCAGGACATCAAGACCAAGGACGACCAGGATCTGGAGGCCGAGGCGCGCTCCAAGGAGGGCCAGAACTCCTCCTCCTACTCATAAAGGACAAGCTAGTTCCTCTCCTACCACCACCACCACCCATCTCCTCACAGCACCTCCAAGCCCCCTCCACCCTCCAACACCCAGCCCCAGCCCGTTTTAAAACAAGAGCACCTCGGTCATGTTTGATAGTCCCCTCCCCACCCTCCACCCTCCAGCCTCCTGATTCTCCATCCTCTTCCTTTCCACCATGTTGGTTCAGAGTGGTGGGCTCAATGAGAGGGGAAGAGGATGCAGGATCGGGAGAAGCGGCAGGCCAAGATGGAGGCAGACGCTTCACAAACGGTTTGAGCTCGCCAGCCCATCAGTGGTTGAGCTCAGGTAGGCTTTGGTACATCTTGTTTTTTTCAGAAGCGTCTCCTCCCCACCATGCTTTTTTTTTGGGGGGGGCGGGGGGGTGGCTCGTGAAGGTGGGCCTGGCTGTGATGGCCTTGCGCCCTGAGCCAGCACATGCTCTTAAAAGCGTAAAAAAATAAATATTTAAAAAAATAAAAACATTCTTCACTGTCCGCTTCAGCAACAGGGAAGCCAGGCAGCGACCAACTTCCTCCGTTTTCTTTTTTTTGTGGTGTTTTATATGCATATATATGAATATGAATATATTGTGCGAATGTGTGTGATTGTTTTTTTTTAATACTCTTTGAAAAGTATGCCAGGTCCTATTATGATCTTTCTTCTTTCTTTACGTATTCTGCGCTCATAGGTTTCTTTTTTCCTTTACTTTCTTCTCCATCTTTGACTTTTTATTGCTTATGCTCGATATGTTGTTGCACTATTACGAATACAAAAAAAGGAAGAATGGAAATCCCTCAGAAACACTCAGCACCCCAGCCACCTCTCTTTAATAGAAATACCTAAATGACTCATTATCATGTGGCATCTCAAGGATTATTGTGCATTTACATATTTATCCAGCAGGGTATTAACCGTTTATTCAAGACCAGAGGTGTAGCAAACTTTTAATAAGGAACAGTTTTAGGAAAGGTACCTTTGCTTTGTTGTCAAATATGAGAAGATTGATACCATGTTGAATCTGAAGCTACGGCTAGCAGCGGGCTAGTTAGGTTGACATTAAGACTGGAAATTTGATTATTTTCACATCGGACCAGGCTAGGTGTTTGCTCTGTTAGCCATGTTTAAGGGTTCTAACCGGCCTCTCACGTTAGCTTGATATATACAGTACAAACACGAAAGTAGTATCAATCTTCGCATCTAGTTCTTGGCAAGAACAGTGTTTTTTTCCTTTTGAAAGCGGCATAGATTTTGCTTTAATTGTCACCAGCTGCAGCTGAAATCGAAGAAATAAATCGGTCTTGGTCTTTTCACACAATAGGTATTTCACACACCTCAGGTATCAACCAAATCTGATTTTAGCAAGTTTTCTTTCCCAAAGCCTCAACATTTAAACACTAACCCTTACCAAACTGTGACACATGCTGTCCTGTGTGAACTACTGTATACAGTTTTAAAAAACAGTTCTGCCATTTTCTACAATCCCTCCTTTTATGAATGAAGTTCACCTGTAAATAGCCAAATCACCCGGTAAAAGATCTCAATTTACACCTCAGTGTTTTGCCATGCTCTTTAATTTTTTACCACAAAATATACGTAAATGTACCCTGTTTAGCACTCAAATACTAGTTCTGCATTTGATATAATAATTGTAATGTAACATCTTAAATGATATGTCGTGAGAGGGATACAGTGCAGTCATATGATGGTTTCAGGTGCTTGTGAAGTGTACATTTTTAAAATGTGAAGAAAAAAAAACAATACAGAAATTGATTTTTAATGTTTTATCGGTTATAGGCAGATGAGTTTATTGTAGTGATTCAGTAATAATGATTTTATGGAACTTGTTTGTGCTTACTTTATTCAACTGCCGGCCAAATGAGTGACTTGTCAACATGTGAGTTGACGAAAAATGTCACTTTTTTCTTTCTTTCTTTCTTTTCAACGCCATGCCTCTCATACGAGCCACAGAGACTGTTTTGTATGTTTACACTGAATAAAAATAAGTCAGGAATTTTCATACATTAATTTTATAATCAGATATTGTTTAATAATCACGATTTGTATTCTATATTCGATCATCACCAGTTAGTTTACCCTAAAAAAATATTTAAAATATCATAAACACTGAAGAAGACACATTTCTGAACTTTGATGAGATGAAGCATGTCAGTATCGTCCATGTGTGCAGCTGTCTATTCTGTATAAAAAAGGACTATATTGCCACGTGTGTTATGTTTGATAAATATACGTGCTTTGACGCCAGGTTGATGTAAAGGCAAACTTCAATTTCCTATAAGACGATGCGTGTCAGGGTGTTGTCGTTTCCTCGTTATTTGCATGAAGGAGACATGACTGTGTCTTTGCAGTTTTTCAGGTGATGTGTAGTCAATGTACTGACAACTATGGTAGGCGGTGTTTGCCCCCCCCCCCCCTCTTCTTTCCACCCACTCTTTTCTAAAGAAAACTCCATTGTACTTGGATGGCATTGTACTCCCTTGTAGGTGTTTCATTATGGTTTTATTTTTTAAGTTGGAAATAGTTCTACGACTCCTATATAGTGATGATTTTTGTAACCTTCTCTAGTAAAACCGATATTTTTTATTATCGTGACGCCGTTGTGTCCTGTCTCATTCTTGTGTTTGGGTCTCTTTACGTTTTTGTATTTCCTGTTTTTGGCAACAGACCCACATTTAAAATCAAAGTGATAATTAGTACAGCAGTAGCTTCCTGTAATGTCCATCAACTAAGTAATTGTTTGATCTATAAAACGTCAAAAGAATAGTGAAAAATATCTACCAGATATTGCCACAACCAACAGCCAATAATCTAAAAAGGCCTACATTAAATTTGAGGGAAAACTAGCTTCACTTTTCATGCTCCTTACATGAATCATAAGGAGCTATTTACTCATTAAGTCAGTAGAAGTGGCCAGATTACATTATTAGTTTTAGATTAAACAAATATCAGATTGTGGGGTTTATTATGGCATTCATTGCAGACTTGACTTCCCCCACACAGAGGTGCTTACACTTTTACCTGCTCTGAAGTGTGTGAGGTAGACTGTTTGAACCAATTTGTTTTTGCTTTTATGGAAACAAAGCATACTATTTATTTATTCTGCATATAATTAATTGAGCCCATGTCATTCCCTTTGGTGCATTCATTTACAAATGAGATGGAAATTAATGTTACTGTGAGGCCACATGCTTGGCATTTGTCAATCAAATGTTTTGGATGTGGGCACAACCTTGTGGACAAAGAAGGTACTGCTCTTCAAATTGGGGAGGGGGAGGGTGATGAGAATAACACAAACAGAGTTGCTATAGTTTCATTGTTGGCTGGTTTTATTTTCAGTGTGGTAGAAAAAAGTGGGAGTCGTTTGCCCTCATGTAGGCAATGCTAAATTAGATCATACAGGCCTGTTATTTAGTCATTTGAATATTACAAGCAGTCAGCTCCATTTAAAAAGTTTGGCAGATATTCAGTTATATAAAAACTACAAAACAAATAATTAAATTATTTAATCAAAACTAGTTGATCATTTGTAGCAATCAATCGCAACAATGAACTTACCAGAGAAATAGTGTTTCCTATCTGTCATTTATTTGATCACATACATTTTTAGGTGCCCTCATTTCAACTATGTCATAGAGTTTGATTTATAGATGGAAATGTAGCAGTTCTTTGTTTCTAAACCTACAATAACTGCAAATTAGGCATTTTTATGCAAACAAATTATATAAAAAATTGAACAGCACTTTAAAGATTGATAACATATGTTTGTTTATTTAAAGACCTGGGAATCATGTGGGAGTGTTGACAGGTTCCAATCCATTTTAAACTCTTGTAATACATTACAATATTTGAGCTGTGAACGTGGTGGTATAGTTTCTGTATCTACTTCTCTTTTTGTGGGTTAACGCTTCCAGCAACAGCTGCATCAGAGGCGTCAAACTTTAGACAGATTCAAATAGTGTTTTTAGAGAACCGAACATAATGTTAAGTGTAAAATATTGGTTATATTCCCCAAAATGCAGTCTTGATCAGAGTTGGAAAATGGTGAGTGGAGAGTTTTGTTTCCCTTGTTTGGTGAAAATGTTGAATATTTGCAGAAACAATCCTCAGTTTTGGTCTTAGAAATAGAAATATTTGCTGATCCACTTCCTCTTTTTGCAAACACTCAACCCCACACAGCATGAGGCAAACTGCAGACTGCGTCACATGAGCTCCTGTTCATTCCATTCAACAGTCATATCTCAGCAGCAGGATGAGTCAGTGGGACTCTTCCTCTGCAGGTTGACTGTGTTGGTGTGGATGAGGTGGTCGGCTCTGTCGTCCAACGCCAGTATGCGCCGCACCGCCTCCTCGAAGGCAGACGCTACATTAGTCGAGTCCTTGGCGCTCGTCTCAAAGTACGGACACCCTCCGTTCTCTCTGCACCACTGCCGCGCGTCCTCCCCCGACACCTGCCGCTCGGGCACATCCACTTTGTTGCCCAGCACCACGAAGGGGAAACTATCCGGGTCTTTTACATCTGCGTAGTACGTGAACTCCTTCTTCCAGTTTGCCAGGTTGTTGAAGCTCTGTCCGTCGTCCAGGCTGAAGGTGAGCAGGCAGCAGTCGGAGCCGCGGTAGAAGGGCGTGCGGAGGCTGCGGAAGCGCTCCTGGCCAGCCGTGTCCCAGATCTGCAGGGTGACGCGCTGGCCGTCCACCTCCAGCTCCCTGTTGAGGAACTCCACGCCGATGGTGTGGAAGAGGTGCGAGTCAAACTTGCTGGTGACGTAGCGGTTCATCAGCGACGACTTGCCCACGCCGCCGTCGCCCAAAAGGATCACCTTCAGCAAGGCCGTCTTGGAGGCCGTCATGGCAGCAGTGAGGCTTTTCAAAAGGCAACGACAGTGAGCAAGAGTAGTTTCACCTGAAAAGCACAACAACAACAAAAACATCATATTAGAACGCAAAAGAGCATTTTAGCAGCCATAGAGATCCAGCTTTGCAACTAGCAATTATTTTCTTTTTGATTTATCTTTCTGTCTTAGAAATAGAAGTATAAAGAAAATGCTCTACAATGTTTCAATCAGCATTGTCTTTACTTGAAATTGTTTTGTCATTCCACCACCATTGTTTTCTTATAAGTATATGATCTCTATGTATGTAATATTTTGCCTTCTTGTTTTGTAAAAGAAGGCAAAGTAGCCTACAGCTATCAAGTACAGTACAACTAAATACCATCTTGGCCTAAATCAGCTAGTGTGTATGTAGTCCTGGTATAACTTTATTGTCTTTTTACCTTTGCCCTCACAGATAAGGTTCTGTTTTGGATAAGAAAAGTTCTTCTCAATACACTTTCACTGAATAGCACACCTCCTGTAAGAAGCTATTACTGACTGTTTATATGTTTCATCCCACTATGACAGTGGGCCAAGGAGAGCTGATTAAAGTCAGTCAACTACATAATCCTATTAAAGAAAAACAGCCATGGCCCCACTCATTACACATTTGCGTCTAATGAACTTCCTACACAGCTACAACTATATTGTGTTGTGCATTAAATGATCCGCACAGTAAGTCACATGGAGCAGTGAGTCGCCCACTACTGATTCAACAACAGAAGTTTTTTAGAATAATTCCTCACCGTTACATCAGCGCACACATCATATCTGTCACCAATCTGTAGTGTGAAAGAGAGAGGGGCGGGGGTGAGAGAGAGAGAGAGCTAGTTGTGTGTGTTAACACCAAAATGAGTTCACCCACACACAGGCTCAGCTGCAAAGCACAGTGAGGACTGACCCACACATTTAAGTTGCATACTACCACACACTTGCATAATTAACAAGGTAGTTTAAGCTAAATGGCTCAATCATGCCACCCACATACCAGAGTAAATCTCTCACAGGGAGTCACAAGCAGGTTAGGGTGGAGAGTTACAATAGCTGGCTGTCACTCCAACAACAAGTGAGTACACGTAGTATCCAGTTAATGAAGAAAGGTCTTGGGTGGAGGCTTTAATCATTTAAATAATAATGTTAGGTGAAGTTTAAAGCAACTAGTGTGTAGACAAAACTGCCTCTAAAGAAAAATACCTCTCCCAAACATGAGATGACCCATAATCAGCTTAGTGTCTCCACACATAATGACTCCTATGTTATGCTACAAGCCTACAGGCTCATATTCAATACTAGAAATAGACCATATAGCATTTTTATTTATTTTATTTAATAACCTTCTGATGATCTCGAGTTAATGGTTTGTGTATAAAATGTCAACGGTATATATATAATAATTACCGTTATGATTTCCCAACTATCATATTTGAGAAAGAAAGAGAAGCTGTAACCAGTTATCATTTGGCATTCACCTTGAAACAATTATATTTGAAAAAAAGATTAATCAACAATCAAAAAATGTATTGATTATTAAGCTCATTATTTCAGCTCTACTTGTATTTCCAGGTTATACCAAATTAAATATTGTAGTTATTCCATCGTCTATTCCAAATGTCACCATTTACCGAACTTGTGCAATATAAATATTATTAATAGCCTACAATATGTACTAGTACTCTGATGAGTTCAAAGCTCAATATGTCCATGGTTTAGCCATAAATGTAGTGTCGACACACACACACACACACACACACACACACACACACACACACACACACACACACACACACACACACACACACACACACACACACACACACACACACACACACACACACACACACACACTCACAAGTCATGTGCTCCATCCAGCAGAGGCTACTTTTAAAGAGGAGGCTTCTGTTTGGGCTCATTCCCAAATAAAAAGCTAATGAATATTTCCACCAAAACAACCAACCAAACCAACCACATGATTCAGCTTTGAACAACAACATTTAATAAATATAGTTAATCATTTTCCATTTGCTATCAATAAATTAGATTAAAAACACGAGCACAGCAGCAGTAAGCTTACTTTGAATTTTGTACAAAACATGTTTACACTTTATTCAACTTAATATTTATAAATAGGCTTATATATTTTAATTATAATGATAGCGTTGTTTTCGGCTGATTTTCATAAAGGTTGGAGTTTTGGAGCTAGTAATCCAAGCACAGCCTATTTTTCTTCAACAACACTTCAGTCTCTTTTACCTTTATTTTTCTAGATTGAAATATCTTTAACTTCTGGGGAAACATATCATAGTTGGTAGAAGACACATTTTATAAAATACAAATAGTTACTCGGTTTATACGCGTTGGCATAACCTAGCTAGCATACATGATTCATTTATCTAAAAGAGGTGTTTATCCATCAAAAACTAGCATAATCTTGAGATCACATGGCTGGATATTGTGTTTTGCTTACCTTTGTTTATTAGCCGTCAATATTTTGAGGAAAGGAGCTAAGTAGCAAGGAGTTTTGTCAATAATGGAAGCTTCACTGTAAACCGTAACTGTCCGATAATGGGCGCAACCACATTTGCAACAGAAAGTGAGAGTTTCTTCTCATGATATTTGAAGATAAGTCAAACAAATTGACTGTACCTGTCGATATAGTGGTAACAGCCCGGCTCCTGCAGTTGGTTCCCCCTCTTTCCTCCCCGGCTAGGTGCTGCTGTCCACCGGGCAGGCGTTGACATGGCGCTCCGTACGGTGTCCCCTCTGCTCTGATGACGCTCATATGACCCGGGAGCGTCACGCCTCCGCTCATCATGCGCCCAGTGCGTCCGTGTGTTCAAACACTTTAAAAAACTCTTTGTGCGACCTATTGCATACGGACATACGTGAGACTTTTATTTAAAAATGCACATTTGGGGATTTAGGACCATCAAAATGGCTCCATTAAGAAATAGGCTATGGTCACATGATCAACTAGGTTAAAAAAGAAAGACATATTACTTTTACAGATTTATTTCATGAATAGACAACAGGATTCTTCTAACAATCAAATAACGAAAAAGCACTGTAAACAAGTTGGGAACCACTGGGTTAAAGGTCCTTATAGTCTGCTGCAAACTAGGACTTTATATTGGCCTAACACTGTGCACTGTCACTACTACAACTATGAGCGAAGATGATCAGAATGTAGCCTATGCCTTTATCATCTGAGAGAAGCAACACCTACAAAGCCACCGTGCCACGATACGGAGCAGCCACACTACTGTATCTCACTGACCAGATATTGCAGTCCCGTATCTGACAACCATGAGATATCCGTTACAGGGGGGGGGGGGGGGGGGGGGGGGGGGGGGGTGTCCCTGATTTATCCTTTAAAAATATAGTTGAGCATAAAGGATGGCGTTGGACCTGGAAATGTGCTCAACAGGAGGATATTGAAAGAATGACATTGAATGGAATAAGTACTTGAATCAGCACTTGTCACATTTACATGTGATAGGAAAGCAGAACTCATGTGTGTTGCAGGATGACTAATGTGCAGACAGTATACGGTGCATGTATTGTTGCTTCCCACAACAAAACAACCTCACAAGTAGCCTATAGCGGTAAATTACAATTATTTGGCAAAGACATGGATTGGACTCAGAAAAAAATCCCTGTACGGACAAGATGTCGTCACGCTGACGTGTACATTACTCGGCGTGCCACGTCGGCTGCAGTGAAGCACCATGGGATACCCGGCCCGAGGCTGCTCAGGATTACTGACTCACATGCTCACCGTTCTCTAAGGGTCACATGCCTCATCCTCTGCAGCCAGTTTGCTCCACATGAATGAGATATTGTAGCCAGCTATAGGGCTAGGGGCCTTACTCTTCTTTTTCAGGAATTTCAGCATCCGTGACTTGTATCACTTGGAATAACAGCAAAAAACTTCAAGGGCAAAGGTCAAGGCCTTTAAAGATATTCCTCTGAGGAGAAACAGAATGAAAGAGGAGCCAGGATACGCAGTTATATTAGCAGACAAAAATAAAATGAAGAGAGCTGCGTATTGAGAAGTTGTGCCTTCAGTTTGAAACAGCAATAGGCAGTGACTTAGCCTTTCAGCCAGTGGGACACCTCCCCCGAATTCTTTGTCCAAGCCACGAGTATGTGATCAGTCCCTAGCCAATGCTCTGTCCGTTGTTTCCTCTGTGGTTTTCTCTGACTGTTCTTCCCATTTCAGTCTCAATTGGCTGTTCTTAACCAGGCATTAAAAACAGGTAGTATGTCGTGCTTCCAGACACAAGAAGAGCAACCACAAAGTCTCAACCACAATGTTTTAACATAGTCAATACAGAATCACTTGAGGTGATAACAGGAAAACCACAAAAATGAGAGCGGTTACACGCTATATGATAACACGACAGTAGAGCTCAAACAATCGGGGCCTCGCAAGGATATTATTCAGCAGAAATGAAAAGTCAAAATGCCAGAAATGTATTGTTTCCAGCTCCTCGAAAGTAAATATGTTGGGATTTTAATACTTTAATAATAGAAAACTGAATATTTGGGGGTTTTGGACTGTTGGTCGTTTAAAACAGGGAATACAAATATGCAATCTCTCTCCTTTTCTCCTACCACCTTGTGGAATAATTCATTTAACAGTGCAATATATTTTATGTACATATACTGGCACATATGTCAGCTTTATTATATTGGTATAGATGTTGTTTGAATATTGTGTGATGGGCATTTTACCACCTTTTGACTTTTTATAGGCCAAACGATTAATCAGTTAATCGAGAAAACAAGACAGATGCAGAGAGAGTAGTGCCCGAAAACGAAAATAAAAGCTGTACCAAAAACTTCAAAACTATCCTTGATCAACAAAATGTCAGAAAGTAGAGCACATAATAGTTCATAGAATTCAATATGAACTCTTACAATGTCTTCTTCTGTGCGACCAACAGCTCCTGACTCAAAGATATACTCTGTGCTGTCATATAACCAGCAAATGAGAAGCTGTAAGTAGTAAATAGAATTCAGGATTCAGAGGCAGACCCAGCCACTGTGGTACCACTGCTGACCACACCCTCCGCAGGTCACAAAGGTCATTGCGTCTTCGTCCGGGCCGCTACTTCTCACCCAGGCCGGCAGGAACAGGGCCCCCCTAGACACCTGCGTCACGCTGCAGTCTGTCCCCCCACATCTCTTGCAACGAACCTTCTGCGTGTGTGTGCCCTCTACCGCTCTGGGTAGCTGTCTCTCGCTCACGCCCTGACTTGAGTATTCCTCCCTTAGCTGACGCAGTTCGGCGCCGGCCATCTCCTCTGCGGACATCCGTGCGAAGGCCTCTGGACACAGGGAGCCGCTCAGTATTCCCTGGCGGAGATGATTGCTTTTGGGGTTCCTCAAGTTGGCCACCTTGCTCCTCACGCAGGCTTTGTACTTGAGCTGGCTGGCTTTGTGGCGCCCGTGGATGTGTCGCTCGATGTCCGCGGCCAGCTCTGCAAACCTCTCTCGGTCTGGGAGTTCTGGGCAGAGGGCGGCAAGAAGGAGCTGGACACATTTGGATCTCACGGACGAGAAGTTACAAGACTCAATGCCGCTTTGTTTGGCCTCCTCTTGTTCTTCTGCACTCTTAACACTCTTTACTTTCCCGTCACATGTCTCTTCCGAACCACAGTTGGAATCCCTGTGCTTGGAAATATCCCCAGCGTTGTCCGAGGCTGCTGGGGAAACCTCGCGAGAGAGCTCCGGGTCTGTCCTGTACTGTCTCTTCCACTTAGACAACAAGCTCTTAGCAGTCTTCTTCACGCCGCCATCGGAGCAGGTTCTCAGGAGCCCGTAGAGAACTTTGACCACGTCCGTGGCCTCCAGCTGTTCCGCCGTGACATGAGCCTTATCAAGGTCAGCGAGGAGGGTCGGGAGGTTCCCATAGCTTCTGTCTGCGTTGGCTCTCTCTATCTGCAGAGCACAGCGGACTATCTCTTTTGTGTCCATGATGGGCTACAAAGAGAGACATGTTAGGTAGTTAAATAGATAAAAAACACCGAACTACTGAATAATAATAATAATAATAATAATAATAATAATAATAATAATAATAATACCTTTATTATTTATAAAGCGCTTTTTAAAAAAGTTACAAAGTGCTTTATTCATTTAAAAAGACAACAAGCAAACATTCAAAATATGAATCAAAAACAAAGTGAAAGGTAATACACAAAGAAAAACCGACAAATATTAAAACCAATAAAAAGCATGTCTAAAATAGTGAGTTTTTAAAAGACACTTTAATGAGGACAGTGGTTAACTTAAACAGAATAGAATAGAAGCTTTATTTGTCATTGGGTAAAAACACAGTGTATTTACGCAACAAAATGAAGGTGCCGATCTTGTTCAGTGCTCTTTTTTTTAAAGGTAAATAAAATAGGAATAAAAGTACAAAATATTAATAAATCTACAACAACGACCTCCGTATAGAGGCATGTTGTTAGCTATGGTGCCCCCTCCTTTGTTTACATACCCGTTTACAGAGCCTATAAACTGTGAATTAATTTACAGCGCACACAGTACGGACAAGTGTATCACAAGGAGATAATCTCTTATTTTGACAAGAAGTGATTTTGGCAACAAGCCTTCTCCAGAATCGTTGACTCTACCTTTAATCTTTATGACAAGCACCAATAAACCCATGTAACATAATAAACAGCACCGTGAAAAACAGCCACTCTGTGTTGTCACCCCAGTGTGCACCATTCACCCTGCTATAAAACCCCTTTCTGTGTGTCTGTGTTGTTGTTTTACCTGAGAATGAGATCCCTCATGGTTTCGCAGCTCCAAAACTTTGATCCCAAAACACGTCTACAAGGGGGCAGCCATGTTGAATCTGTCTTGAAAAACAAAGTAGTTTCCCATATTCACCTCTAGATGGAGCTGTAAGCTCATGGGATCAGACGCGCAGTGTGATCATGAAGGGAATGTTTGACACCAGTTTTTTTTAAGAGCCTGAGCACACAGTTTGACATCTATAGCCCCTCCTTTTTATTATTAGAATTTAGTTTTTCGATCTCTAAGGAATTGTGGCTAATGCAAATGTTCAAATGGGAATCCTGCATCCTATACTCATCC
The DNA here is from genome assembly GCF_949987685.1 of Ammodytes marinus. Classification (NCBI taxonomy): domain Eukaryota; kingdom Metazoa; phylum Chordata; class Actinopteri; order Uranoscopiformes; family Ammodytidae; genus Ammodytes; species Ammodytes marinus. Next base: position 9,712,381 of record NC_137228.1, read on the forward strand.
TTCTAGTGATTTGTGTGGTGGTAAGGCTTTGCTGGTTATGTTGCTAAAAAGTACTTCTGTATAAGGATTTACTGTAGGCTGCTTTTTTTTTTAGATTGTACCCAATCCAGGAACCAGGCTAGATTTCGGTTTATTATCACATTAACTATTTTCTATGAGCTGACAACAACAAACAAATCCGGATTAAGCCAGATCTGCCTGTTGATGTTGATGGCATAACCCAATATCCTAGGGATTAAAGTATTGAAAGGGGAGACAATTTTGCAGTGTTCACGGATCGGTCTGTAACAATGATTAATCACAGAGTTGGCTGTATTGATTCTACGTGCAGAAACAAGCACAGTCTTAGCTGAAATACCGGAGAAGAATTCAAGGGTGGACTGGATCTCACAACAAGTTGAGGCAAGCCTTTCAGCTGCTGTGCAATGACATGATATGTAGTAGAAAAATGATTGTTCAGGATAAATAATGGTTTTTAGAAATGTTTCAGTGTGTTGAAATCCCTCTATGGTGGAGAGACAGAGTTTTCAGGCGGTTGTTATAATGTCTTCAGAAGCAATGAGACCTTTGACATAATTGCACGCTTGAGAGTAAGTGACGTGTGTGAATGAAAATTGAGACACTCTGGTTGCAAATGTATGCATTTAAACATAACTTTCCCACAAAGCAGTGTCACCCAATACTACATAAAAAGACTGTCTAATATTGGGGCTGTGCGCAAAGTGTCAGGGTGGGGAAGAAGAAAAACAACAAATGTTCCCAGGAAATTTGCTGGAAGCGGTTAATTTTCTTTCATTTTAGCTTGAAGGGATACCTTCTTTAGAAAAATATTTTCAAATTAATTTACGGTCACCGTCCTCCCTCTGAGCAAACAGAACATAGACAACCCTCTCTTTTTTTCTGGCATTTTCCTACAGTCCCAGAAGAGATATTTTCCCTTGAAATGATACACAACTAATAAATTAGCCCATGTAGGACCTATTATCTTCACACATCTGTCACAGCATTTTTGTAGGATTTGGTGTCCTGTTTTTATTGTGTGTTAAAGTCTGTTTTGGCAAATGTCTTGAATGGAAAGCTGTCTCACTTTTATGCACATCAATTCATCATAAACAAGACTAGAATTCCACCTTTTTAGGTCACAAATGGCCTTCTAATTCAGCACAGTTAACAACAACACCCCATTCAAAGTCCAGTCAAATCATATGTATGTCATTCTCACATATAACACCTCTGATAGACGAGCAGTAGGCCATTATGTAACATGGGAGTATGACATCACCCTCTTGATCTTATGTTAAAAACTTCTTGCTTTTGAGAGTAATGCAGCTGAGGGCTTCCTATGGCAGCAGAAGGCTCAGAGGGGAAAAAATTAGATGCCGTCTCTTCGCATTAAAAGCTTCTGGGCTCCCAAGTCTTCGACCTCGCAGCTTTTTAAAACCCCAAATGTACATAGTGGCTTCCAGGAGGCTTTTAGCAGCGTTAATGGTTAACTTTTTGTGTGCTGCCTTTAGGAGCTGTCTGTCTGTGTATCCAGCAATGAGAAATGTTAGATAATCATTTTGCATCAAGTTTTTGTTTGTGCTGTGGTGTATTGCTCCTTTGGTGGATGTTAAGTGGATTTTTTGGACCTCCAACTCAAAGTGCGCGTGTGTGTGTGTGTGTGTGTGTGTGTGTGTGTGTGTGTGTGTGTGTGTGTGTGTGTGTGTGTGTGTGTGTGTGTGTGTGTGTGTGTGTGTGTGTGTGTGTGTGTGTGTGTGTGTGTGTGTGTGTGTGTGTGTGTGTGTATTGAGATGGGTGGGGTCCAGCTGTCTGTGCCTTCAATGTACACAAATGTAATAAAAATAAGAGTCCCTCTTTCTGGCAGGCGACTGCATGCAGGCCCCCCTGCCTTTTGTTTCTCCTACCACAAATGACTGAAATTCCAGAGAACACAACACAAGGCTCCTTGGGATCTTATCAAGTAATTTCTCTGCGGCCTGTCTGCACTCATGCTCCTTATCTGTGGGAATGGAATTTTACCAGCACGCCACTGCAGCTGTGATGGTAATCAGCCTAGAGGGGGCGCTCTCTGCACTGTGCTTGGCCTCCACTGGAGCTGGACAAGGAAGTGGAGTCCTGCTGTATCACATCCTGCTTTTGTTGTCTCCGCCTCTTCTGCAGACCACGCCACACTTGGCAGCGTGTACGCATGGGCGCACACACACATGCACAGACAGACACACACACATGCACAGACAAACACACACACACACAGACATACACACACACACACTGCCCCGCCCTGAGCTTGAGAAATTCTGAGGAGGTGGGGGGGGGGCTTCTAGTTAAAGTGATCAGTTTCTTCATGGGCACACATTCATGACAACATGGTAAAGTCCCTGCAAGTCCCATCCACACACACATGCATGCACGCACGCACGCACATGCACCACACACACACATCCTGAAAACACCCACACACTCATATGGAGCAAGTGTGTGTGTGCGGGTTCACATCAAGCAACACAAAGGAACAAAAGGTTTTCACACAAATTGTGAAATCATGAGCTATGGTTGTTAAACACTCACACTAAGAAAGTTCTTTGTCAGTGCAATAGTCAACCTCCTTGGGGACTATACTCAAATTACCAGGGGAGGTTATAAAAGGTTAAAGGGTCATGTATTTTTTCCCTTTCGCTATTTTTTGTGGGGAGAAGTTTATATTTTCCCAGAGTCCCCTTGCAAGATTATTTGAAGGAAGGACAAACATAGTTAAAATTAATGTTCTAGTGTACACAGCGGGTCATTGACCAACAAGATTATATTGTATTGGTTTTGTACAGATTGAAAAAACAAACAACAAAGCATATAATAAGCTAGCTTTGGAGGAGCCTGTAGGTAGACCAGGATAGCGGTTTTTATGCTAAGCTAAGCTTATTGGCTGCTGGCTAAAGCTTCATATTTGCCTCAACAAGAAAATTGCAAAGTTTTAAATAAATATAAATATGTTACATTATTTGTGATTTGCTTACAATACTTTCAAATGGTCAAGGAGTGCCGGTAGTACCAAGATTGTAGGAATTTCATACATCCAGTTCCTGTATTTACATTCAACTGTATGTCAAGATATGGTGCTGATGGGTATTTTCTTTAGGTCCTCTCTTCAGCTGCTGCAGAAGCACACATGCGAGAGCCTGTTTCGAAGCCTCTATGTTGCATCTGTGCTCAAGGCTGGGTGTGTGATTGGGAGGTAGTGTGGGGGTTGCCTGTCTGCTCGCTACCCCATCACACCCACCCATCATGACTTTGAGCTTGATCACAGCTGATAGGAGCGGACAGTTTTTTTCTCTCTGTGTTTTTTTTCTCCCTTTGCTGTCTGTTTTAGCCACAGGGTTCATTCAGCCCACGACTGACACCTCTGAAAGCATTCTGTCTTTCTATTTCGAGGGGGTCCTTAATAAGACAAAGCGTCACAGTCTTTTAGCTCGTACTGAACCATAGTCTCGCACCGTCTCCGGAAGGAAATGACACAGACAAACCACACAACCAGCATTAAAGAAAAAACAAGCGACTGTTCTTCTTGATCACAATGTTGTTCTTTGCTGATTATACTCTTGTCAGAGCCAGAAACAATAAGGAAGTGGAGCTGATAACAGCGCGTACAGTCGACGGATGAGTCAAAATGCAGCATCATGAGATATACAGTAAGTGCGGTTGATGTTGCGTTTGGTGGCCTGATGCAACACTCCTCTTGGGTGACAGTTTGAAGGGGAAAGTTGCATCCTCCAACTGTAAGCTCTGAAATGATTCTGTGTAAAGTTGTTAGTTTTGGCCTAACGAGCCCTGTTAGCCCATTTACACCAAAGGAAGCGACCTGGAACATACAAAGAAAGTAGTATTGATTTCAATGCAAACATGACATACCCATTCCTCTCTGTTCCCTATAGTGCACAGGCAAATTATCTACATTGAGTCGCCACATTCGTTACCCCCCCTACTCCCCAACCTACACACACGCGCGCGCGCGCGCACGCACGCACGCACGCACGCACGCACGCACGCACGCACGCACACACACACACACACACACACACACACACCAGCTGGACATATGCTCGGCCTTATGGGAAATCCACCGCCACACAGCGGGCTCTCCGTGGGCCGTGGGGGGGTCACCAGTAACCACATCCTCCCAAGTTGCTCACAGTTGCGCAGCATCAAGCGCACAGACATTTCTAATGGGATCACAGTGGATTGGGTGAGGCTCTGAGTGCAGGCCATGCACAGGTGTGAGATCTGTTCAGCTGTTTGGAGGGATAAACTAAAGCACCAGATAACTCCAACAAGAGCCACAGTTGTTCCAAGTGAGATATTGCTGCAAAAGTAGACCCATAATGCGAGGATTTATCTCTATTCTTTTAAGAATTTCAGTCGCATTATCATTAGGAAACCTGACTGAAGAGAACACTACAGTGATTATGTTGGAATTATTATATTAAATCAAAGCCCTGTCTGTACCCAAAGGACTACTTATAACATAAACATATCTAACAATGGGGAATACCCATGTTCGCAGTGGAATCTACAAATTTCACATAACAAGTCTGGCTCATATAACTTCACACACAACTTCCCTCCGCCCTCATAATACTATACTCATTAAACTGCACTGTTAAACATCTACCTGTACAACCAGGTTTAAACAGGTGCAACAAGTACTATAAGGATTAGAGCTCAAAGTGCCTTTTGTCTGGAAGGGCGGCGCCCTCTGTGGTATACGACCACCTATTGAAGGAGGCCTTTGTCTACTGCGCTGATATGAAGCAGCGGCAAGATATCAACTCTTCCTGTAGATCTTTGGTGTGAATTCCTCTGGAACAGAATGATGTTTGCGCAAGATAATGATTTGTTTCTTCTTCATTTTTTAAAGTTTCCGTGCAGGAATTAAGACAAATAAGATGATTTATCTCCTATGAACAAACTTGTGCACAAAGGATTTTTTTCCATCCCCATAACGGAAGGGACCGGAGCAGCATGTACTGTCCTTTCTTACATTTTAAGCCTGCCATTTCCCCTTCCCACTCCCCCCTTCCACTTCTCTGGTCATTTCCGTTTGGTGATTGAGTCTGAATTCCAGATATCCCACGGTTAAGATTCATGGGCCTGCGGTGTGTGTGTGTGTGTGTGTGTGTGTGTGTGTGTGTGTGTGTGTGTGTGTGTGTGTGTTTGCGGACACTGACAGGACACTTCTTAACCTTTTCCACCTTTCCTTCTTCACTTCTAGCCTCTCTCTCTCTTTTTGTTCCTTCATTTCCTGCTCTCCATCTTCCTCTCCACTCTTCTTCGGCCAGACTTACCCAACACATTCCTCCCCTCCCCTCCCACATCCTCCGTTTCTCTCTCGGCGCCGTCTGATGAATGCATGATTAGGAATAAGAAGAATCAGAGTTGTATGAAAAAGAGGGGTTGAAGGTACAGGAAAAATTGAGAAAAAGTGTGGGATGTGGTGTGTTTTCAGACTGTGGGAATGCACACCCACGGGTTTGCTGTATACACATGTGTTTGTGTGCACGCTCCCACAAATTCCTGCTCGGTCATGTGGCATCGATATTGACAGCCAACTAAGTGAAGGAGTCACCATGTCTCTCTCTTGCAATCTTTAACCAATCAACAAAGTCAAATAAACCCAAACTTACCCAAACTCACACACACACACACACACACACACACACACACACACACACACACACACACACACACACACACACACACACACACACACACACACACACACACACACACACACACACACACACACACACACACACACACACACACACACACACACACACACACACACACACACACACACACACACACACACACACAGTTTGGTTTGAGTCATGAGTTGAGACAGAGCTGTGATAGGATTAGGTGTCAAAAAGGGTGCAATATCACACTTTTAGATCTTTGGTGAGAAAACCAAAATAAACACACTGGCAAAGCTTTGCATTAGCTTATCAGTTCCAGCATATGAGCAACGCAGGGTATGAAGGAAGAACAAGCTGCTTCTCAAAGAAGAAACAACACAACCTCCCTTTTACAGGTAAAAAGTTAAACTCATAAGCAATAAAACTCACCCCTGTCAACAAGATGGTAGCTCACAGCAAGCACATGACTTTATGTCTGGTAACTGTTGCTAAGAGGGATTCTTGATGATCTTTCCGTACTTCAACTCAAATTTCAGCTTCAGTTGATGAAACTTTCTATGCCTATCCGTACATAATATATTATAACATACAGTATCTGAAATAGTGCACAATTTAGTTCAATATAATCTGAGAAAGGCCGCAGAGCAGAGGTCAGGCAAACCTCTCTGAACTTGCTCAGTGTCCATATATCACACACCTTTGATAACTTGTTGTCTTAAAGCTGGAGCTCTCCTCCAGTCGTGATACTTCTGCATAATATAGTTAACCTCTGAACTGCCCAACTTGTGGAATCTGTGCCGTGGTGCACAGACAAAGGTGTTGGTCATTGCAATTCAGTCTTTTTCTAAAGCTCCAACTCCATACAGGAAACTGAAGGCTGCTCTTACAATGAGGCTGGCGTGATGAAACACACATATACACACTCATAGGAGGAGGGGGGACATCTAAAGGAACGGAGTGCAGGTCATGCTCTTTTCATTCCCCCCTGGCTTTGAACTGAGGTCCTTTTGTTGCTCGGTTGATCTGAGGTCAACCAAAACGCTGCCTCTCACTTCCTCGCTATCAGCCAAACATGTAGCCCTCGTCTCATTCCAAAAGGGGAACTTTAAAGTAGAAAAACAAACAAACACAATGTGCTGGTTCACAGCTTAGAGGAAGTAAAGCCCAGCAGGAAAATTATGACCGGACGTGTTTAGTCTAGAATCAAGGCCTGAGCTTGTTTTGCATGGAGGAAATAGTGCAACTTGCTAAAGAAAACGTTGGTTTGGGGCTTTTTATTTTGACTTAACCTCAAAATTAGACCTTATGAAACTAGTTTGCATGACAAAAAGTGGTATAATTTCATAATTTGATGCTCACAACTTGACCACATGACTTTTAGCAGTTGTATCTGTTAACAATGTTGTATAATTGCTACAAAACTTGGTTCATTTTACTTCTCATGTACCCAACTTCCATCTAAGCATAAAGGGCAAATTTACCATATAACCTCTTTAAAAGTCGGCGCTTACATCAGCTGTTGAGCAGTGGTCAGTGACCATTTTTGGTCTCTAAACATACCAAAAAGAAGTGCGGAAACTCTTGGGTTAATTGTTTGCAGTCAGCTATGGGCAGTCTGTGAAGCGTAGCAGCTGTGGCCAGGGCTGGAAAGGGAGAAATGTTTTCTCCACGTGGTGCAAAGGTTCGCTATCTGGCCCATGGCAGCCTTAACACGGTTACATAATATTTAGATGTGTAATAGATTTTTTTTAAAGAGGCAGGAGACAGGGAAAAATAGAGGACAATAGAGAGAGAGAGAGAGAGAGAGAGAGAGAGAGAGGGAATTGGGGGAGGAGGAGGGGTAGAAACCAGATGATGTCATGCATTTCATAGTAAGAGAATGGGATGAAGTCAGCAGGGCAAACACACAAATATTACACTTTTTTCCTCCTCCTCTCCTTCGCTCATTCTTTGAGTCTTAGAGAAAATGCCAAAGCTCTGAGAGATGACAGCTACAACACAGACCTCGAGTTTCAGCACATGTGGCAAAAGAATGGCCTTATTTGGCGTCGCAGGGAAGAAGAAAAAAAAAGGAAGGAAGGAGGCGGCGAGGGCCAAATCTCCCCATCAGGTTTTTATCAAACTGAGGCTGCCTTTAAACCTCTGCTTCAAGGGCTGAATAACATTACCTGGAGGCTATCAGGTTAGCCATTCAAAGGCCTATAGTCTTTTTCATACCTTTTCCAGTAAACAAAGATACTTTTCTGGCCTTGGATAGCTTAAAGCTGAGCTGTTTTCTTTCATCAACTGTGCAGAGTATGAGCTTCAAAAGATGCAAAAGCACACATCAGAATCCATCTCCGAGCCTGTGTGGAGGGTTTCTTTGTGTGACTGGACGCGGGCGACCTCAGAGCACAAACTGTTCATGTTGAACACATAAAGACACATTCAGCCGCTCTCACACATCTGACAAAACAACCAACAGGAAACAGAACAGACACTTCCTTGTTTGCTCCGCCGCTCGCCGATTTCAGAAAATAGCCGCCCCCCGGGTCACACACTTCCTGTCTTTCTGCTGCGCGGATTTGCGAGCATAAGGAGGAGAGGATTCTGGGTAAGGAGCGGGGGAATGGTAGGTTAGCCCAACCCCCCCCCACCCCACCCCACCGCCACCTCAGCCTGCATGCAACGGGAAGTCAGCGCTCCCACTTCCTCCTGGGCAAGGGAGAATGCAGAAGTGGAGATGGTTTAGGTCAGAAAGGTCGCTCTCGGTTCTCCATCTGGACTTCTGCGCCCTCTTCTCTCTTATCAGCAGTCACAAGTACATACATGGCCATTCCACACTGTTACACATCCATCTAGATTGAAAAAAATAAATTCATCATAGAGGAGGCTAAGATACCAAATTCAGCTTCAGACTTCAGAGTCCAGAATGCATTGCAAATGAAACAGGGAAGGCAAGTAATGTTATAGAAAAATTAGGTTTCTTTTTGACACAAAAGTTGCGGGGGCTGCGTGTGACAACTTTACAAAACCTGACGTTCCGATAAGCACGTCCACTTGACACAGCGATTGGCCAGGTGAGAGAAAAGGCAAAAAAATTTTAACGCCACATAGGTAGTTCTTTTTTTTAGCATAACCATCCTTTAGTCTTCACCCTGACCTGACCTCATGTAACACAATATGACTAGCTTGATTAAATGGGAAATCCCTCACCATCAAAGGTTGGGGGGGAAAAAACAGTTATCAGGGGTTAAAACAGTCACCTGCTGCATTTCACTGCTAACCTTTGGAGCATGCAGTGTAATATTACACTTGCATCATTTATACAGCAGTGAAACTGGGTTTGGTCATAGTGTCCTTGGGGTGACAATCAAAACAAAACAAGCGTGTTTTTGTGATTCTTTCCGTTTTCTTTCTCTATGACGTATAAAAGTAGATATATATGCAGTGATATAAACAAGGGGTTCAAAAAGTTCATATATGGAAGTAGAACAGGTATGTGCTGATTTAATACAGGAGGCATTTTAGTTAGATACGGGCCACTATTTTCCAAACTTTCCTTGACAAAACCCTCCATCCCTCCCACATTCCTGACACAATAGCTGCTCTTTGTACCCAGAAAAACAGAAAAACATTGGTCCTTCAGCTCAGGGACATAGAAAAAAATCCCTCCTCCTCTTGATGTGGTAACACATTGTCCTTCTGATGATAGGAAGGTTGTCCGACTGGTTTCAGTGTAACGGAGGAAGGGACGGCCTACATTCTTTCGGGCTGACCTCATGCTCTGAAAAAAAAAAATGGTGGGTGAGTCCAAAACCCAGCATAGTTTGAGATGGTCCGTGTGTTGCAACCATGGACCTATTATAAGAGGTTGCGATACAGCATTTCTCTAATGACCTTTCGCTTTGCCTTCGTTGGGTTTTCCCTTTTGCATTTGGGTTCATTCTTAGCTTCATTTTCAGCAGTTATCTCACCCACAGTGCAACAAGATGAATGGGTTACACTACAGCACTGAGTTAAAGAATGCAGACGATCTCTGCAAAGTGCAAGGCAGATAAACACATATTTAACACTGCTTGGGGTTTTTCTAGAAGCTATGTGGGGACGGAACCAGTCATTATTTATTTCTCACTTTCCTCCTCCTCTAGTCTGAAAGAATGAAAGCCCAAAGTATCTCTATTCGTAGCTTCGATTACCACAAGATAAGGGGGCTGGATTGGGAATAAATTCCTACACGGAAAAACGAAGGAGCGTGCTCATTTCTGTCCAAATATGGTGGCACGCTGGCACTTTGGCAAGAAGCAGAAAAATGAGGTAAGTGCGACAGATTTCTGACGCTCATCCCACAAAGGAAAAGGGTTCATTTTATCCACCGCCCACACTATGAAAACAAAGAGAACAGACCCTCCGACCCCTCAGGTGGAGTCTAAAAGGGGTGACAGTGAAAAGGCGTTGATAAGTGTGTGCTGCTCGGTGCACCTGCTGGGCAAACAGAACAGGCAGGCTTGTATCCAGAGCCACAAAGATGCCCCCTCGCACATGTTTCTCTGGCCGTCCGGGAAGCCTCATGCATATTCACTCTTTCACTCTCACTCTACCTGCCACGGTCAATTCATCACCCAGCTATGTGAGACACACACACACACACACACACACACGCACACACACACACACACACACACACACACACACACACACAGAATGAAAAACAATGATCACTAATGAGCAAGAATGCCCACAGATCAGTGAAACAGCACGACAGCTGTCACAGCAGGAGGTGGGGGCCCTCCTATTGGTCGCCTGTTGTCCGCGGCCAAAGGCGCCAATCACAATCTCAATCACACAATGGCATGACTGGCTTTTCCCGCCACGGCTGTGTTAATACTGTACAGTGAGGGGAGGCGGCGTAAAGGAGCTGAGGCAAAGCAAGACAGCAAGCTGTGATGGTTTGGTCAAGAGAGAACACTTTCTCTCTCTCAGCTATCCAGAGGATGTTAAAAGCTGTTAATGGGAAATGCATCAAGAGGGGAGCATTATCAATAGACGGGCAGGAATGCCAGCACACTTCCTATCTCTGGATAGAATGTTGCACATTGCAGTTTCAAAAGGCTACTTCCTGCTGTGAAGCCAGTAGGGCTGTGTCCAAGTGTTAACTTGAAGCAAGCTGTATTTCTGATGTCTTACATTTAAGCTTTTTCTTTAAGCATTATTATGAGGTCTTGTAGTTAATACTTGACACAACAAGTATTAACCACTTACATATTTCCATCTCTTTAAAGGTCACCGACATGCATTTTGTTTGTTTGTGTCTAGACACTCAACGTATGAGAAAAACTAGACTCTCTTTTTCTCCACTTCCACCCATCTGAAAAAACCTGTGTTTAAAAACCCCAGACAGATTTATCTCCCCTTATGACATCATTAGGGGAGAAAAAGCCACGCCTCTCATTAACAACCTAACTTACCACTACCTCCACCTCTGATAAGCATACCCCCGGATACCCCCAGATACCATGCAGTAAGATTCAAACCGGCAGTTAGATTCAGGGCCAATCACAGCAGATTAGACTTTTTAACATGGAAATTGGCATAATATGTGACCTTTAAGTAATGTCCAGTCTAAATTGAATCTTGAAACACTTTTCTTAAAGGGTAAATACACCATTATATTAGGGAAGTGCCTGTCTTAACATCATATGCCAAGAATCTACAGTGCAGCCACAAAATATTGACTTAATGGGAATGATGTCAATGTCTATGTAAGTTTGATTCAACTTCTGTGAAAATGTCGATAAATGGGATTTAGAAGTAGGAAAATTAGCCACATGCCAACTGTTTCTCGGCTAACTGCATATGAGCACACTGAGACATTTAGAGTTGGGGAGTGAGAGCATGCTGGAAAATGGGCCCACAAAAATCTATTAAACCCGTTTACTGCCATGCCGTATTAATAATAGAGGTGTTTCTTTCCACACACGTATATAATTGCACATGTTTTCATGCCGCACATGCCCAGTGCCTCACGGGAATCAGCTAAACACAATTGTCATGCATAACATCCCAAACATCCACAGATTCTTACATGTCACATCGTCATTCACATACAGTCAATGTGTGTGACGACATAAGTTACAGTAAATCCCATCTGCTGCTGCGGCTCGGTCTAATGTCTGAGGAATGCACAACGGGAGAGGTTGTTGGTTTGGGGAGGAGGAATGTTTGTAATTATGGCATGTGTGAGTGCATGTGTGAGTGCATGTGTGAGTGCGTGTGTGTGTGCGTGCGTGTGTGTGTGTGTGTGTGCGTGTGTGTGTGTGTGTGTGTGTGTGTGTGTGTGTGTGTGTGTGTGTGCACTCCCACATGCAAACCACTCCTCCTCATTTTGTCTGCCTTCACTGTGTGCCGTTAGAAATGTATGAAGGGATAACATAAGACGAGGCCTGATTGGCTGCTTTAAAGGCAGGACAACTGGACCGGTTGGCACAGATGCATCCCGGTGGATTATGGGTAATATTAGAAAGTTGCATTAAGGGCAGACTGTCTGTTTGATACTTGAAACAGCTCTGTAGTTTAATCTGAAATCTGCACAGCCACTCCTTGCATTATCGGGAAATTCTTTTACTTGTCAGGGCCAGAAAAAAGATGAAAGATAACAAACTGTTTTTAGTGGCAGGCATGTGCATGTTTGGCCCCTATCTTACAAGGCAAAGAGTCGACACACACACACACACACACACACACACACACAACACACACACAACACACACATACACACGGACGGTAAAACACAAGCTGAGTGCGAAACAATCTCCCCGTGGGTCCTGAAGCAAATCAGCGGCTCAGCTAGTTTGAGCCGCAGCCATCGATTCTCCTCGAGCCATCTGCTCACTTTTTTGGCCCCCGGAGAGCATTTCCATGACAACGCAGTGTTGACAAATGAAGGAGAGTCTTATTTAAGTCTGCAATCTGTTCATGTGGCCAAGTTAATTCGGCGCTGGTTCCTTTTAGTGTGCTTATCGAAAAAGGCAAGCCTGAGAGAGATGAGCCGTAATCCTGGATCAACATGTTCATAACAGAGGGGGCAACTCGGCGCGGTTGGGAACATAGACACATATTTCTCAATATTGTGTCTTTCAGGAATGAAAAACAACATGGCATCGTAGCCCATGGCTTTTTAGAAGTTGTACAAAGAGGATTTTATCAGGTTTTAAAGGCAGGAAGCTCTCATATACAATCCCAAGAATCATCCTAAAATGGCACTTATTTTGCTGTGTTTCTGTGTTTGAATGCGAACCACATTGTATTATCATTTAAAATATAGAAGAAGTTTGTTTTTTTACATTGCGACCCTGGGACATCCCCACCGCCAACGCTGTTCCAGTTCCCACCAAAACAGTTCTATCTCCTTTTTGTCTGTGAGGAGATCCTCTTTCCTGTGACCTTTTCTATCATGTGTTTTAGCCACATGTTTTCAGTTCCATGGAGCTTTGCTTCATCCACTCCCACTCATAGTTTGCAATAGCGCTGGAACCTGCTGAATTAGTAGATGTAAGTCTACGTAGGACGTTTCTTTCTTGCACTTCTTTGTTTCCCTGCCTGCTAACTGGGCATAGGCTATATTTCAATGGGCGATAGTGAAATATAAAAGCTTAAAATATGGGTAAGTTATTTCAACATCAGCTCTGGCAACAGCAGGACGGAGACAGGTTGGATTGTAAGGCCCCCGCGGTACGTCAAACAGACACACACACACACACACACACACACACACACACACACACACACACACACACACACAAACACGCTGGATGTCTATCTGAAGTAACTGGCAACACACTTCTTTATCTGATCAGTATCTCATCAAAGGGTGTGTGTTATTTCTTTGATGGTCTAAGTCAGTTAACATGCGCCATATCACTTGACAGAACTATGTATAACCATAGCAAAAACAGGTCCTTCTTAAAGTTACTTTGTACAACAAATGTTGCAATGCAATGAGAACAATTTGCATAATAAACTTCAAACACCATGCTCTTAAGCTAACAGTTAAAACCCTCTCAACCATGAAAGCATCCTAAACGCTTACTGCTGTCATGAACATGCATCAGCTTGCCCCCTCCTGAAGTAAAAAGAAAAAGTAAAGCAAGATGTTGCAATGCAATGGCCTCCCTGAAATGCAGCCTGACTTGTAGCTAGCAGCACCAGTTGTCCTATTTATCGGCCCTGCGCTCCAACTAAACCATCTCACCCTTCTGGCAACCGCCGCTCCCTGTGCCTAGGCCCCGAGATGACATAGATGTGCAAATGGAGGGAAGCCATTTAGCAGTGCTGTTCCCGTCACTGTGCAAATTGATTAGCTTCTGATGGCTTCTGTCTGTCTGTCTGTCTACGTAGCGATTTGTCTGATGGACGCCGGAATGCGAGCCTGTACATTCACCTATTGTGTCCGTATCAGCTACTGACAAGCCGATAGACAGGGTGCATTGTAGGTCTGACTTTACCACTATCTAATCTCAACACCATGCCAGCTTGGTGGAATGTAAGTGTTCAAATGGTTGTATAGGCTACATCCTTCCGACTGTTTGAAGAGCACTTTTGAGTTTGACTTTGCCCACTTTAGCTCGCGGCTGTTTAAAAGCTGCTCTTGTGTTCGTCTCCACTTACTGTCACAATGTCTCACACACTTCTCATTGTTCCTTTAGGAAGGCGCACATGACTTCAAAAGGCAGTGTATGTGGTGATAAAACCAATTTGTTTGGTTTAAATCCCATAACTACTGAGCATGAGAGGTAAGTATCTGAAGCAGCATTATGAAACCACTCTAGATTAAGCTGTAGGCTGCAGGACATCCCACATCACAGACGGTGCAAGATACAGAGCAAAACTCCATCACCTTTGTATTGGTAACAATACTGAAGATAACTCTGGTTCTTCAACTGCAGAATGTAACTGAATACATCTGCTTTGTGGGAATTCAGATTCTGTGTTTGAAGCAAAGCAAGATTGGCGTGTTGGTTCAAGTACCACAAAAACAGAAAAAAAAAACATATTGACTTTACAAAGTAATGGGCTGATGTATAATCCTAACGAACCAAATGTCAGGGGGAACAGTACACAGTAGATGACTGCTGTGTTGTTTCAAGCTTGCTTGGAACGTTCACTTCCTACATCGCCACGCCTCCGGCACATTTCTAGTATTCGTTGACTTGTAGGATTATTTTGAAGTGCAACACCTTAGCACCTTCACAAAATGTGTCAAGCAAAGTTGACAGAGCCTTGGTAAAAGCCAACCTCTAAAACTACTGGAAGCAACAAAAGCAAAGTCTGAGTGAGTTTGGTTTAAGGTGACATAAGGACGATGGGACCTCACAGAGACTAGAACATGACTAAGTATCACTACCGTATAGATGAAACCCATCCAAGTCCAGCAGGCACAGTGTTCTGCAGCTCGTCGAGTGCTCTTGTGTTTGGGACTATTATTGTTATGGAAAAAGAGGGATGGAGGGTGGGCCAGTTTCTGGGAAGTAACCCTGCACTGACCTCTGAGAAGGAGAGAGCTGGGGGAGAGAGGGGGATTGTTTGGGGATTGTGGCAGTCCCTCTTTTCCTCCCTACGCCTCCCTCCTTCTCCTTCGTCCACCCAACCTTCCTCTCTGTTTCTCATGTTAATCCTCGGCTGTTTTGTCTCAAATTTCCCCCATCGACACTGTGGGGCCAGATACTGGTTCATAGAAAAGCCCCGGCGTGGAGAAATACTCCTCCTTAATCAAATCATAACAAGAAGGGGATTCAGTTGGGGATTCACTCAGTTGGCTCTCACGGGTGAACATTTTGGCTGGAGGAATAGTTTCATATTACCCATCCTTGTATTTCGCAGCATTTAAAGCCTTCCGTTGGCAGCTTTTACTGCAGTGAAATCATTATCAGAGGAATAATTTCAAAGCAAAATGTTCTCCAATGTTTACTTTTGGCCTTCAAGCAGCCTTTACCCAGACCTGTCATCTGTCGACCACCTCAATTGTTTCTCAAGTTGTTTTTCCGGCACGGTGGGGTTGCTCCAGCTCACAGTCGACATTCCCTCCTCTCCCACATCAGATAATTCCCGCCTTCATCCAGCGAACAGCCAAACTGCATCGGAATGCTCCTGCTATTTTGCAACCGATGGGACGAAATCTCAGCTTTCAAAACATTTACATTGGGATGAAAGCGGTGTCAGAAGACTGAGGCCTGTTTTTTCCCCCCTCCTTTCAGATGCGGTTTGCAACTTTCAGTTGAAGATACACATCTTTAATACTATCCATCCACACCATTTTTACCAGGTGTTTCAACAGGTGTTGGTGGTAAAAGGATTGTCTCAGGGATGTTTCTCTGATTCATTTATTTGATTAAGTTTGTTTTGGTTTTGGTTATGTGGTGACCCTGATTTGAGTTGAGGCGACAAAATCCATTTCTGGTTATTCACCTAATTGCACATCTTAGCATAAATGATATGTTTGAGCACAGAACTAGGGATACTAAAGACATGCTGACTATTTAAATGTGGGTCTTGACTGTTGCTGCTGTGAAGATCTTTTCGAAAGACATTTGTCTTAATCCTGGACATTCCAAACACCAACAAGACTGTGCCAAACTGTGCCTCGACGCAGTTTCTCCAATGAAGCAGTTACTGCGCACTCACAACATCAGCCCTGATGGCATCATTGTTGTTGTGCCCTTGTTGGCAACGAGCCTACGCTGGGGCGAAGCGAAGTCTTTTAGGGGGCAAACGGTGAACAGGGAACAATGTGGGCGTGGGTGGCGTTTGGACCCGGGCCCAGGGTGACGGTTGCCAAATCATGTGCCAGATTTTGCGGACAAAGAGGGTGAGTCGGCGCTCATCTGGGCAGCAGTCCAGTCCAAGTTGGATTGGGACAGTGAAGGTGGAGGGGCGAAGGAATGTAGGCACACGTCTGACTAAAGCCTTTATGTAAAGGGGGGGGGGGGGGGGCCTCAACGGACAAAAAAGACACAGGGACCGGCTGTTGGGCCCTTGCAAAGACGGAGGGGCGCTGAGGCATCTGGGATTCTATTCACCCAGCAACGGCTCAAATCTTTAAAAAGAGAGTTTTGGGGGGAATTACAGCAGTTTCCGGGAAGGCCTACAGTCCAGGTTTGCAGTCAAAGTAGCATTAGCACGTGGGCTACAAAATATCAGCGTCTGTGTTTCTCATTGGCTCGTCATCTTCACCCTTTCACATTTAATGCGTTCGGTTTATTTTCTTGGGAGCTATCTACAGCTATAAACAAAAGCGTTGCCCAAGAACACAACTATTATTTATTAATCCAGGCCTCAGAACAACACGCTTTCACCTTTGATACTTGAATGGGAGAAACTTGGCAGAAAGGAGCGCAGCTGGGCCAAAGACATGCACCCAAAAAAACAGGAAAAGCAATCAGCCCCTTGACTTCCTTGAGCAGCAGCAACATCGTAATAAGTCAAGGGGGGTCTTGACACAAAACCTTTCTTCTTAATTTACAAAACAAGCAGCTCTTGGGATATCTCACTTATCCACAAAACCATTCATCTGTTGGCTCTCTCTCTCACACACACACACGCACACACACACACACTCAAGATGACCCAAGTGAATCAGGTCCTGTTATCTTTATCTTTATTGGTCGGGTGTTGGACTCTAATGCTCACACGCTATCAGTGAGTCACAGTCTGGGAAGTTTGTCTTGCTTTGTAAGTACAGCAATCAATGGTGATAGTAGCCAGTTATCACTTTTTTTAATAAGATAATTCACTAAATTGCCAGCCCCCAAAAGATACACAATCGCACACACAGCACATTCAGCCCTTTGACAGTGAAAATTGCGGCCTAATTTAGAGTGCAGTGCTGCACATTTAGCACACAAAGTCAACAGAAAGCATCTTTGTGTTTCTGCTGAACCAGTTTCCAAATTAGTTGGCGCCCCGTATTTATTTACACCGCAGGGCTCCGAGTGATGGAGAGAAACATTCACTGATACTCATCAAACGGCGACAGGCCGCACATTTCAAGCCACGTGTCCCAGCGAGCTTGCAAGTCTGTTGCCATGGAGACTCCATATAGAACACAAATAATGGGGACAATGCTTGGATAAACTGAATGCTGGGTAAATGTTGGTCAAAATGTAACGTAATAAAATTGCATTGCGTTATTAAAGATTTCTCATCATTTTGACATGTTATTCCAGAATCTGACAGTGTTCCATTGCACCAGATTACTGTTGAGATGCCAACTGCTTCCTTCTCATCAACTCTCAAAAATCCTGCTACATTAAAAAAAAAAATAGCCTACTTCCGAAGATTTGCGTCCAAAAGCAGAAAGCAAAGTGATAACAGATACTGTTTGAGGGGAAGTAAAGTGCAGCCAGACTTCCCCTTATTGGACACACAAAAAGGCCTTATTCAAATAAATCAATAAATAAAACACGGCGCTGGAAAGACATGCTGGGACATTCAGGAGACCGAAGGGTAAGATGAGTATATCTTGGCAGAGAAGAGGGCTCCCTCCTCCAAAGAAATTTAATAAAAAACTTGCGAGGAGGACTAAGGCAAGAAAAGTATTTGCAGTGTTTTGGGTTTGGCTTCAACTTGTCAAAGGCCTCGACTGACAAATGCACTGTCCACACTAAGAGCGGGTTAGGTTGCTGAAGTAAGAAATCCAATCCAAATACATTTTTGCCAACTACTGCTGGTGATAAAAAATAAATCTCATATAGTCAGTTGATCCCTGTTGGGGGAATTGGATTTATTCTCTGCCCAGCACAGGAGATCTTGAAGAGTTAACAACCTCAAGGCAAACAAGCCTCTATACTTTTCAGTCACAACACCACCGGGGCCAATACAAAACTAGATATTGGAGAACAACATTCATTTCATTGTTTCCTTCCTAAGAAGTGTCTCGAGGCCTACACACTACTTAATTAAAAGCTTGTTCAGAAAAGCCATTAAATAATATCATCATTCACTGGGGGAGAAGGTGACAATGGGTTACATTCCACATCCCTTTTTCATTGCGATAACATTTGTGTTTCGCAAAAACAAGTGTCCTCAATGAGAGAATTCACTTCCTTTAGACAAAACAACATGTTGCCCAGAATTCCCAGGATGCCTGGCGAATACATGTTTTTTTGTGTGGGCGTCCTTGACTGTGCCGGATGCTTGACAGCAAAAGGGCTGCAGCTGACCTCCAGCTCGACTAGACACAGCCCAGGAATTACAGCTCTATTATTGTTTAACAGGGGGGAGAAAGTGAAAACACTGATGAATTTTAACGGAACGTCAAGCTTTTTGAAGTGGTTTTTCATATTATTTCCTCGTCCTCTTCTAGCTGTTGCTAACGAGGAACAAATGTGTCTGTACCATGCCGCCAGATGTGCCTGGACTCATAAAATAGTCTTTAATAACATTTATAACTCTGATATTATGCTAGAATTCAAAAGCGTTTGCTTCTGAAAACAGGTCAAATTCCTTCACAAACGTCCATCTCACAGATGTAGCATAGAGAATATGAGCCTTGACATCATAATGTTTCTACGCACACACCCCCAGCATCCTGTTCTCAGATGTTTAAAACCCTAATCCCTGTCCCGCTAACTAGGGAGACATCAGCTATTAAAATGTCTCTGCACTCATTGGAGATTGGTTTGGGTTAATGCATGAATGTGCGCAGTAATATCCTCTATTCCATTCCGAACACTGCAGCCTTATATTAAGTGAGTTGAGCAGTTTGGAGACGCTGCTGTCCCCCTCTTATTTTGAGTCATCATTCACGAGCCTCTTTATAGCGCTATGTCTCCTGATTTGATAAAACGAGTGGGATACTCAAAATTTTAACTGGCAATTACTGCAAAGCTGAATGACTGGGAGACCTGTTTCATGAACTGCACATACTGTTTAAGTGATTGCTGTATAAAGATAGAGAGATTTAAAACCTATATTAAGAAAAAAATATCACTTACTTCTCCTTTAACTAGTGGCATTTGTATTAAAGCGGCTTAAAGCGTAGCGGCTACGAATAACTTTTAAATATCTTTAAAACAGCCTCCTTTTTCCTCTGATCATCATGAATTACCTTTGACAGCAAACAAGACCATCAGTGCAAAGAAAGCCGTTTTTATATAGTTTTTATTAATGCATTTGTTCTGGTCTGGAAGAAGCTCTTGCACAGTCTGGCAGTCCTGGCCCTGGATGCTCTGAAACCTCCTCCCGGATGGTGAATGTGCAAAGAGATGGTGGGAAGGATGGGAGGGGACTGCTGCTATGTGTTTGACCTTCTGGACACATTATGCTCTGTAGATGTCATCTATGGTGGGTAGGGTGAGACACCTATGATTTTTTCTTCCTTCCTCACTTTCCTTTTCAGGGACTTACGGTCCAAGGCTGTACAGTTCCCAAACCAGGTTGTTATGCAGTTAGACAGAATGCTCTCAGTGATTCCTCTCTGTAAAACATGTTATAATAGGTGGGGGAATGTTCAATTTCCTCAGTCTCCGCAGAAAGTAAGTCAATGTAGTCAATTGTACACAGGGCACATTGAAATGTGTCTTTTCGAATATCCCCTCTTTGGGGTTAAGTGCCTTACTAAGGACACAATGGTAGAGATGGTGGGCACCGTAGATGTTATACCAGCTACCACTAGTAGTACAAATAACAACCATAAGGTTGGAGCTGGATGTGGTGGTGCTGCCAGCTTCTCACTATATCACCCAATCACTCATCATTAGCTTGGTGGCTTAGTGAGTCATGTTTTGGGATAATACCGACAGTCCCAATACTTTCATTTAAACTGCCTGTCTGGCCCCTTGGATGATCACATTGGCGGGAGTCCAGCTTCCTTGTTGTCCTACCTTGCCCTCTTTAAGTGTGCTGTGTTGCTGTTGTTGCCACAGCTTAACACTGACCTTGGCCCAGTGACTCACTGCCATGACAGCGGGCGTTATCACCACTGGACTGACCTCGCAGACGGGAAATAAAAAAATAAACACCATGTCTAACAAAGATGGGATATGAGGTTAAGTGGATTATGGGTGTGGGTGTGTGTGTAGACTTGAACTCCTGAGATGAAATAGTTGCTGTGAGTGTGTGAAACCACTTCTGTTAAAAGTTAAAACACATTAAATACAAGTGTATCAAATCCGCCTGAAATCTCGCAGTATCTGCAAATGGCACCACTTTACACATGACTCATTAAGGCATATGGTGATAATATCCTGTAAGCATTTCAGACCCCAGTGAGGTGTTGCACAATTTAGCTATTGAGCAACATGTCACAGTACACCATCTGAGGAGGCTTTATTGAAGAAAACAAATTAATTGAGGAGTATGTAGGTCTGGTAGACTATAGGTGATCTTGAAGTCTTTCTAAAGGCCAGGACACACCAGCCCGAAAATCGCCGTCGTAGAGTCGATAGGGGGTCGGGAGACGAATCTGTTTGGTGTGTGCCGTAACGTCGGCCGACGTAGAGGTCGTCGGGCTTGTTTTGAGCCTGTCGCCGCCGATTGAACATGTTCAATCGGCGGTGACAGGCTGGCCGACCGTCTTTCATTTGGAGCAATTTGATTGGTGGAGGGCTAGCGAATCAGTGAAGCCCGGAAGTGAGGCGGGTAGCACAAACAGCTAACAACAGCTAGCCATCGTTTTAATGTGTTTGTTCGTTTCGTTTTGAGAGTACTCACATGCATCAACCCTTGTTGACTGCTCGACACCATGCTCGACACTCTCTGCTAAAAATTGTGCTCTTATGGTCCATAAATATAAATACGTATTTCTATCTAATGTTTATGCTCTAGAGAGCTGTCCCATCATTTCCGGCTTTCTTATTTTTTCGGGCCACAATACAGATTAGCGCCGCCTGCTGTTATGGAGACATTACGTCCCGCGCAAGCAACAGAGCGTACGGAAAGTCAGCAGTCAGTTTGGTGTGTTCTCTGGCCGCGACGGGAAGCCTGGAGCTTCCTGAAACGGCCGACCCCATTTTTTGCGTAGTCGGAACAAGTAGAAACAAGTCGGACTGGTGTGTCCTGGCCTTTAAGGCCAGGACACACCAGCCCGAAAATCGCCGTCGTTGAGTCGATAGGGGGTCGGGAGACGAATCTGTTTGGTGTGTGCCGTGACGTCGGCCGACGTAGAGGTCGTCGGGCTTGTTTTGAGCCTGTCGGCGCCGATTGAACATGTTCAATCGGCGGGCGACCGTCTTTCATTTGGAGCAATTTGATTGGTGGAGGGCTAGCGAATCAGTGAAGCCCGGAAGTGAGGCGGGTAGCACAAACAGCTAACAACAGCTAGCCATCGTTTTAATGTGTTTGTTCGTTTCGTTTTGAGAGTACTCACATGCATCAACCCTTGTTGACTGCTCGACACCATGCTCGACACTCTCTGCTAAAAATTGTGCTCTTATGGTCCATAAATATAAATACGTATTTCTATCTATGTTTATGCTCTAGAGAGCTGTCCCATCATTTCCGGCTTTCGTATTTTTTCGGGCCACAATACAGATTAGCGCCGCCTGCTGTTATGGAGACATTACGTCCCGCGCAAGCAACAGAGCGTACGGAAAGTCAGCAGTCAGTTTGGTGTGTTCTCTGGCCGCGACGGGAAGCCTGGAGCTTCCTGAAACGGCCGACCCCATTTTTTGCGTAGTCGGAACAAGTAGAAACAAGTCGGACTGGTGTGTCCTGGCCTTTAAGCAGCATGGCATTACACTCTGGGGCCTCACAACTAAAAATATAGCCAATATATGGCGAAAAGTACTTTTGAAATGCTTTGCCAATATTAATGTTTTAATAATAACGCTTCCTTAAGGCCATGTTAAGAGAGAAAAACAGGAAGTTAGAAGTTAGTGTTTGGTAGTTACAGCAGACACACAATCTGAGGCACAGACAGGTTATTATCAGAGCAGGTCCACCCTGATAACACAGAAAACAAACCGAGTAATGTTTGGACCTCCACTGGGAGATAACGTTCATTTCCTGGTTTAATTTGTAAGCAGCATGAAGCACATTCTCATGTCAAAGATGTACTACTTTACAAAACTGCAGCACCAAGAACAGCGGAATTTCTTGTCAGTATATTCCTGACCTTATGCTCCAGCCCTCTGCCCGTTGCTCTCATGCTGATTAAATACAACTCAAACAATGCCATGACATGCCTAAGCTTGTCAGTAATTACACAGCTCTCTAGTGGGACTGCCAGAGTAATTAACACTCATGATCGACATTCTTCCAGAGAGTAACTCCACCTCTGAGAGAGAGGCTCTGGGCACCACACACACACTCTTATTTCATAAAGCAGAAATGTTTTGAATGCTGCTGAGTTTCTTTTTTCACTAACAAAGATTCTAAAAAAGTTTGTTATCATTGTATTTCTGGTTTCACCGAGTACAGTAGCAGGCTTCAATATCAAGATGGTCAAACTCAAGTAAGAACTGATGCAAAATACAGATATTCAGTTTGAAATACTCAATCAGTTTAATCCATCCAAAGCAGCATGTGCCCGAGCCTTTCATTTCAGACAGACGTGATAAAGAATAGAATTTTAGCTTAGCTTGGCTTTCTTATTGTAGTAGAGCTGAAAATATTTTTTTTATGACTCAGGAAATGATCCTCTGATTGTGTTGAATTTTGCTACAAAGCTATCAGAGGGGGGGATCGAGGAGGGGGGGGGGGGGGGGGGGGTTCAGCTACACAAGATTATATAAGTAGAAATGTTTTATGTTGTGGTTTTGCAAAAAGCGAAAGCTGAAGTGTTTTGGTGTGGCAGCAGCAGCTATATTGTCTGCGAGGAGGAAGAGGAGACAGTGGCCTAGATCTGTGTCTGCAGCAAATGTCAAGGCTGTCGCTCTGTGTCAACCCTCAGGAGAGCAGCCCCCCCCCCCCTCCCCCGAGAGCTTCGTCGTGTTTCCACCTCACCGATGAACCAAGGTGACTCATGCACGCACAGGGGCGAGCCGCACACATGCACCGGGTTCATAGGATCATGTGTGTCCTGCAGCCGCACATGCCCACACACAGCTACATGTAAAGCTGCAGGAAAATCAGCAAGTCACACTCACCCTCCTTTGTTCACACTTAGCTCAGAGTGGATATTTCCAGGACCAACTCATCATGTCACAATGACCCAGACTGACACTCGGTGATGTGCTGTGCGTATAGTCCTGCTGTCTATGCAGCCACAATCGATTCTGTGTAATGCTTTGGCTAATGCATCGACAGGCAATGGGGAACGTCAACAGCATTTACACTCTATTGATCGGGGCTCCAGACTAATAGAGCATGTCTGGGATGATCAAACCAAGCTACAGACCAGAGCTGCGTCCACTCTCTCCATTCTCTGAAGGCCTGTGCTTGTATGCATCAGTTAGATGGTGTATTTACCAGTGATACAACTGTGAAAAAGACATTTACTGTTCGGTAGGCTCTGATGTAATTATGTGTTACGCAACGCAAAAAGCAAAGCGCTGACATTATAGGTGGAGAAGTGGCGTTGGAGCTGTTACTGTGTGCTTGCTGTAGCCAGGTCTGGTCTTTCTTAAAGCAAAATGTTGTTGGCTCATGTTTGTGCTTTTGCTGTCTGCTATTTTCAGAACGCTTTGTCTCTTTGTTGAGAAAAAAGTGCTATAAAAAGTTAGTTCCTGCTTCCCTGCTAACTCCGGAGGCAGAGCTGCCACTTATCTGTAAACACAATGCACAAAGAGGACGTGAGTGAGGGGCCAAACATTTTGGAGGCCTTTTTGGAGGTTTTGTTGCATGGAAACATTTCAACATTCAAACTTGTTTAATATCTGAGATTCCAGGACCAGCGTAGAAAGAACAGTCCTGTTTATTCAATCCAGTACCAACAAGGTAATGGAGACAATTTAACTTGTTTTTTTTAATCAATTGAACCAATGAACTCTCTATGATCCAGCAATTACATACGAGTATGGGCCTACAGCTCTGTTTTGTCTCTTGATACCACATGAATGTTTTCATGTGCGGTCGAAAAAATGCCTTGTAATATCTGAAAAATCAATTTTTCTCACGAGTAAGAACAGGGTTCTTTTTCTTTAAAATACATGGCGAAACATAAAAACACATGACATACTGCAAATAACATGGAATTTCTCGCACTACTAAAAATCTGTTGCTGATTAAACCATTATGCAATAGCACATGGTTTGCTATGAGCATCAACTAAAAAACATTCCCTCGCCTACTTTAGGGTTTAGTTTGGGCCATATGACCATGTGGGACTCCCCAAGTGCTTTGATAGCTGTATCAAATTACACTCTGAAGTCACATCCTATACGAGCTAACATACACACGGCCATCAAAGCATGGCTGCTCAAACTTCTTAAAAGGCCTGTCATTGCCATGTGTCTATACATTGAAATAAGCAGAAGTGGTGATAATTAGCAAAGGATGGCCACAAACGCGCATGCTGACAGGGAACAAATGTTGCATATTTGCAGGCTGCAGCTCACTTGAGGTCTTCATGTAGGCCTAGATGTTTTTTAAACCCTGGTCTGAAGACAGCTGAGATATCAGGCCCTCAGCAATGTAACCACAGACAATCTAAGAAAGGCATGGTTTGGACAGGAATCCATAATAATGACACAGTCACGCTGCTTAAAATGTGTTGTTCCTGTGAACTATCTCAGCAGTCAAATAGATTCCAGGTGCCTCTGAGCGTATCAAGGCTTATGGTCAGGTGTTATTGTACGGTGGATGGCAGGCACATCTAGCCTGGTTCTACCAGACCATCGTACTCATTTCATTTGTACAGAAGGTCTGGAATCGCTCAATTGACAAACGTTAACTCACTTGAAGGCGGGTGTCTGTTGAAGTTTAAAACTATTGGATCTGCCCAGTGCCACTCTGGATCTGCCAACCAACCATGTCATGCGCCGGCTTCTGAGCCACTCCTTCTGTTCGCTGATTGGACCGGCAGAAATCTGTCCGGAGAAAACCTAAGAATATACTGCACACCCAGACTGACTACTGAAGGGAAATGAAAATTGAGCGGAAGTAGTAGGCGGGCGGTGCCAGGCTAAGGCACATCTCGCTTTACTACCAATGATACCTATAGCTCCTGGGCGGGTAGTTGCCATGGAAATCCAGTGACGTGCGTTGAGGTCAGTGAGTGGGTAGGCACTGAGATCTGAAAGCCAGATTTCTCTAAACCTATATAGGCTATTGTCAAATCAAAAACAATAAACAACAAACAGGCACGCACGGCCGATTTCAAATAAGTTCCTCCCTCCCTTTCTCTCTCACACACTCACTCACTCACTCTTCAGCTTCAAAATAAAAGACAGCACTCACTACAGCATAACTGATGGCAACTCCATAAACTTATCTTAATAGATAAAGTACCAGTAGCATATGTCCCATGGACCTGTCCAGCATCAGAATGTAACCATCTCTTTATCCACAATGCACAGCGTCCAATTATGTTTGTCCATCAGCAACAACATCAATTCATCCAACCTTATTATTAAATAAACCCCCAAATAGTTTCTGACTCACCAATCTGACTCCCTGGCTGTAGAAAGAAGCAAGCCAATAGTAATCCAGTATGACTGATAGCACAGCTAGCCGATCCTTCCGTTCATGTAGGCTACCTGTCCGTTTGAAATGCTCGAACATTGTTTGTCCCTGTTGCTGCTGTAAACCGTCCAAGTCTGGCGCAGACCTTTCTCTTGATATTCATTCTGTTCCCTTTTAAACTATAGCCTAATCCAACTCGTTTAAATTCCTCCAGTCTGAAATATCTGCGGGCACGGACGGCAGCTGCAATGTTGACTTTAAAATCCGCGGGGGTAACATTAATGAGCATAGCCGGCGTAATGACGTTGGCCTAAACTGCGTACATGTCCAGTAATATCTCGATTGTAATTGGTCCATGAATGATATGTAACGTAAAGCCTTCTAGCATACCATATTTACGTCAAATAAACAGAAATAATCCTTATTTGCGTACATGTTAAATAATACAGATCGAAGTGCGCATGCGCGGAAAGATAAAGAAAAAGCACTGCTTATTTTGACCGTAACTTACTAACTGCCACCTTTCTCATCAAAACGTCTACACTTTTTTTTAAAGTAATCGCAGATTCCATGTAAAAATCACAAGAATCAACAGTAATAATACAAATAGAAGTTTATTAAATAAAACATATTTATTTATTTTTAATTTTTTTGCTGGTTCTGTCGTCACTGTGGAAATCTACAGCAGTCCCATGTGTTTGTCTCTGCCCGCCAGTGATACAAAGATAATTGACTCAATCGCTCAGCTCAGTGGAAAAACCAACCAGTTCCTGCAGATAATATACAACACGGAGGACAAAAGACCGTTTGGCCAATGAGCTCTTTCTCTCCCTTCCATCGACAGTGGACGGTCAATGTGAACAAGATGAATGTGCAGCCATGCTAGCAGATCTGTGGGGCTGTGCCAAGGACAACACTTTAGTAAACACGCTAATGTTTGTCATGAATAATGTTTACCACATGCACAATCTTGTTAGCATGTTAACATTTGCCAATTGACATTAAATACAAAGTACAAAAGATTCATCTCCTGGGAACCATGGACGTCTGGACTAAATTGTATGTCAATCCATCGAATACTTTTTTACAGGTTTTTTTTTCATGTGGACCAAAGTTATTGAAGGACTGAAGCCACCAACTGCCCACCACTAGTCACCTCATAGTCCATCTGTTATTACTGAGTGCAGGGACACAAAGATCCACAAGTCCGAACAATGGCACATGCGCATTCTGTTAACATTAGGCCTACTCAAATCAGGCGGGTTTCAACAACATGCCTTCAGTGGAGACAAAAGGCAGTTGGGAGACAGCTGGTCAAATATGTGAGACAACACAGGCAGCAAAATGTACCCCGTTCATAATCTCCTGAGTCTTAAAAAGCACACGCCAACGGGATAGGTTTGAATGGTGAAGGCCTGCCAGGGAGGAACAAGCCTCCATAGGATAACGAGCGTCTATCCGACCGCCCAACTCCAGGACATGACTCAGCAGCAGCTGTTGCTACGGGTTACCAAGGCAGGATGATCTTGAAGGGCTTGGTGCTGATGGTGCTGACACATCTAACCTCCCTTCCTCTCCCTTGTGGCTCCGCCCCTATGTCTGCTGCTCCACCTTAAATCCTCTTAGGCCAGGCAAAGTAACCCATTTTTGGGCCAAAAAACAGACAAATTGTAAAAGAATTTTTTTCAGCTCAGATAATTTCTATGAGGTGTCCAGAACAACATACTAAAAGTCCTAAGAAATCCTAGTTGAGGAAATATGTTTAATTCTCATCAATCCGAGATGTGTGCCAATAAGGCGAAACACCAATAAATCCCAATAGGGCTATTTTTTTCCCTTAGTCCTATCAAAATGAAACTTTACACAATGAAAGTATCCATGAAAATAAAAAAAAATTGTATTACAAGTTTCTTTGAAAATGAATTTTAATATGCAAATGAGCTATACACTAATCGTACATGCCCAAAATAAACCCAAATAGGCTTAATTTTTTCCTTTACTCCTACCACAATAAAACTTTACATAGTAAAAGTATACTTGAAAAGTCACTTTTTTTGTATTACAAGTTTCTTTTTAAATGAATTTGAATATGCACATGAGCTCCACACTTATTGAATATCCAATCATCCTACTGCCAATGGGTGATGGCAATGCTGCTTTTAGACTGGCCTCAAACCTGAAAAACTGCCTGGCTTACCTGCCAGGGGTGCCTCTCATGAATTAGATTTGTCTCTTCAAATGCCACTGCACGCAATTTGATAGCACTACAACCAATCAGAGCAATGAACAATGTGACGTATTAAGCCCCGTTCATTTAGCGAACAGCGGGATTAACTGTTAAATTTAACTTTTGCCGTGGTCGTCTGCAAAACAGAACATTCCACTTACTTGCTAATGAAAGATTGAGTGCCGTCTTCCAAATTGTAAAGGGTCGAGGCCAAAGCCGTCTCAAACTCAAACAACATATCCGCAGCTATCTTTGATGTTTACTATCACGGCTTCGACGGCGCACTGTCGTCATCCGTTTACGTCCGCCCCAGAGCACCATACATAGGGCTCTGGCCCGCCCATATCAGATAGAACCAATTGAAATGTAGCTCAGGATTTCTTGACATATTTAATGAGCTTCAATGGAGAGTGCCCAGACCAACAGGCGCAGCACATTTAACTTGCCAGCGCCTAGTGGCAGGTCTGGATTTCCAGGCTAGTGCCATTCCCTTTCCTATGCCAAATAGACGAGACGTAGAATCACAGCCTGAAATGGCATGGAGAAAGAGGAGATTGTCACACACCTTGGGACCAAGTAACTCCTTTGTCTACTTTATGCACCATATCCGTCTTGTTTTTGTTGCTTTCTTTGGTTCTTGTGCCATAAACGGCTCCTGTGCATTCAGATCAGCATGATGCAACAAGAGTTCTGACAAGTCTGTGTCATCACCTACTGAGACTGTGTCTTTTGTTCTGGCAGAGGCAATGGCAGTTTGGACAATGAGCACATCTGCATCGTGCTTTGCATGGTTTGTGATATTCCATTTTTATCTTTGAAAATTGATTTTAATATGCAAATTAGCTATACTCTAATCAAATATAGGCTACCCAAAATATATTCGCATAGGCTTCATTTTTTCTTTTAAAGATCCAAGTGACTGCTGCAGATATTGCTGCAGTTGGTCGCATACACATTCAGTACTTTATGATTCCTCCTATACGTGAACCTATTGTGTATCAGCCACTGGCTCTGTTGCCAGCAGATAACAAAACATCACAGCTGGATGTTTTGTGGAAGACAACCCTCCTCCTTCACTCTCAAAGGCCATCATGGTCTGGTATGATGCAGATCCTGCATCTTCTAGATGAACACCCTGGGAGAGCTTCAGTAACATTCCTTCCAATGATTGATCTTGATCCCAGTGATTAATCCTGCATATACTCAACATTGAGGTTTGTGGCAACTCAAGCTCTGCAGTATGATGTGACCCCTGTTCTGACGTTCGACCAACCCCTTCTGGAAAGCCTTGACCATTATAAGTTAACTTCTAATACAAATGTTTTACTTTTCATGTAGACTTTCATTGTGTAAAGTTTTAATGTGGTAGGAGTAAAGGTTCAAATTAAGCCTATGCGGATATAATTTGGGTAGCCTATATTTGATAAGTGTATAGCTCATTTGCATATTAAAATTCATTTTCAAAGAAACTTGTAAGACAAAAAATGGTGTATCACAAACCATACAAAGCACGATGCAGATGTGCTCATTGTCCAAACTGCCATTGCCTCTGCCAGAACAAAAGACACAGTCTCAGTAGGTGATGACACAGACTTGCTAGTACTCTTGTTTCATCATGCTGATCTTAATGCACACAAGCTGTTTATGGCACAAGAACCAAATAAATTAATTGATAGCTGTCCCCAGACAAATGTGCAACATCACATCTCTCTTCCTGAGATCCTCTGAGATTGTCTTTCCCTTTTGGCAAGTCTGACCTGTATGGGTTCACTTTGGTGGGCCTACACTGACCTGGTTTGATCTCTGTTTTATCTAGTGCCACCCAATTTCTTTATAACATTGGTCCATTTCATCACAAATTTGGCCCACCTGATTACCAATGCAGCTCAGGGTTCACAAACTTTTTCACATACAAAAGTTGGCAAATCATTTTTTTAAATCTGTTTTAACAATTGATTTCTGGAAAAGAAAAATGTTTAATTGATAAACAAAAATCTGTTATTTCATATAAAAAATACTGGTATTGATAAATAAAATTCATAAAGCTCAAGGGGTTGACATACTTTCAAGCAGCACTGTATGGTGCATAAAGTAGACAAAGGAGTTACTTGGTCCCAAGGTGTGTGACAATCTCCTCTATCCATGCCATTTCAGTCTCGTCTATTTGGCATAGGAAAGGGAATGGCACTGAAAAAAGTAAAAAATTACACTAGCTAAGGGAGGGGTTAATCTAATTCATGAGAGGCACCTGTTATACCCCTGGCAGGTAAGCCAGGCAGTTTTTCAGGTTTGAGGCCAGTCTAAAAACAGCATCGCCATCACCCATTGGCAGTAGGATGATTGGATATTCAATAAGTGTGGAGCTCATGTGCATATTCAAATGCATTTAAAAAGCAACTTGTAATACAAAAAAAGTGACTTTTCAAGTATACTTTTACTATGTAAAGTTTTATTGTGGTAGGAGTAAAGGAAAAAATTAAGCCTATTTGGGTTTATTTTGGGCGTGTACGATTAGTGTATAGCTCATTTGCATATTACAATTAATTTTCAAAGAAACTTGCAATACAAAAAAATTTAATTATCATGGATACTTTCATTATGTAAAGTTTCATTTTGATAGGACTAAAGGAAAAAAATAGCCCTATTGGGATTTATTGGTGTTTCGCCTTATTGGCACACATCTCGGATTGATGAGAATTAAACATATTTCCTCAACTAGGATTTCTTAGGACTTTTAGTATGTTGTTCTGGACACCTCATAGAAATTATCTGAGCTGAAAAAAATTCTTTTACAATTTGTCTGTCGAAAAACGCTATTTTGCCTGGACTACTGTCACTTTCACGGGAAGCATGTAAGAGGAGAGATGGGAGATGGGAGGTGTTAATCCAATCGGCTGGCAGACCAGGCCGAGTCTCCCCTGCATTAGCCCCACTAACCTCTACTTCCACCCCCCTTTGCATGGTGCAGATTACTGCCTTATTAAGAGCAACTGACTTAAACCCAATCCACTTACACTATCATGTAAGATTTGCGGACTATTGCACGACTAAGATAAATCTCTCAATTGACCTGAGATGAAAAAGCTGAGTGTCTTTGATCAACGCTTCCTCTCATTCTGTTAACGTTCACCTACAAGACACAACGTAGATACAAACACAATAGACACGCACCAGACTCACTTCAAGAGGTTGATTTATGCCACATTGATGGACAGTGTATCCGTGCTGCTTAAGGGTTGGCCTCCCACAAAGGCCCAACCCTGTCTCAATTCAATAATAGCAAGGATCATAACATATATGCCTCCACATGCTTGGAGTTTACAGGCACCGTCAGCCATGTCATGGTAATAACATTAGGGCTTTGCGGGCTGTGGCTAATTTGGGCTGAGTAAATCTCCCTCAGGATACACACCCTGTAGGCTACTTGGGTCAGGGCACACTGACCCATAAGCATCAAAGCAGACGACAGCTACATGAGCAAAGTCTCCTGGTGCACCTTTTGTTCTGTCTTAAAATAGGGCACGGCTAAGAAATAATCCTCAACATTATTTTTAGGGGGCACAGTCTACTTCCTGGAGACCATTTTTCCCTGCAGTATTGCCAGCTTTAAAGTGAGTTTTTTAGCCGACACTGGGCTTTGTGAGGTGGTCCAACAATTAACTTTCTACACAGACTTACAAACTAAACTTCTGTGCTGGTAAATCCCTGCAAGATGTTTAAGCCTTTCAATAGTGCACATCCTCATCCCTTAAGTTAAGTAACGTGCAAGGATTGTCTCGGGCGTGAGATAGCATGGAAAGTGGGTTACTCCGAGACGAGCAGTCCAACTGCAAGCTACAATGTTGCATGAACGTCTGCTCATGTGGAGGGAAGATTGCCAAAACGGGGTTGTGCGTTGGGAGGAGTTGCCAGAAAGAAGAAATAAATCACTCTGCAGTACAGTTCTTTTAGTAACAAATTCTTTTTATTACAACATTTCACGGTTTTCCATTTCTGGTAATGGTTTGTGGCAGAGTAACATGACTGCTGGAACTCCAAAGAATTTTCATCTATGGTTGAAAGCAAAAACATGGAATTGATTTCCGGTTATAGATGTTTTTTTTTTTTTTTTTAAACAAAATGCAACGCAAAAGCTCTCCCGAATCCTTTTGATGAAAAGGGCCAAAGTAAGCTACAATTTAACCATAAATAAGGTCCATTTGAGCATCTTCCCAGATCTAGATGGAATCCGTTACACTTCTTTTTATTTTTTTTTCTCCTCAATCCTTGTGTACATACAAAAGAAAAAAAAAACCGTTGTGACACACAACAGTATCAATTTTTTGGGGGCATTTACATTTTGGCCAGCGTACAAATAAAGTTGTGCATTTTCCCAAAAATTAGAAGAAAAAAAAAACAAGACAAAAAGCTTGACGCCTCAGCTTTGGGGCGCAGAAAGCAGCCACATAGGAAGTGGGGTGAGACGGTGATTGACTTCCTTGGACGAGAGCCACGCCCCGTCCCTTAGGCCTCTCCAATGCATGTCGGAGATGTGCACCTTCTGCAGTCTCACACACACACAAATCCTCCTCCTCTTTCCCGCCCCTCAAGCGTGTAGGCGGTTAAGGTGGCATTTGTTGAGGGGCCGGTGACATAGGAGTTGGCGGGGGCGACTGCTGACGAAGGCCTCATCCGTCCAAAAGGCTGTGCAGCTCGGTTATTGTCGTCGTTTCATAATTTCGGTTACAAAGTTATACAGCTAAAAAGAAGTGACTGAAAACAAGGCAATGCGGGAGGAAGGAGGGGGTATTGGGGAGGTGTACAGTGCATGACGGGAAGGGAGGGGCTTCACGATGATGTCGCTGCCTTCTCCTGTTCGATGGCTGTGGAGGAGAGAGGGAGAGAAAAGGTCAGAATCCAAAACAGAAAACACTGGATAAAAGAAAATGTGCCAAGCAACATCTTCTAAACAGTTGAGTTTAATATGATGTCATGCCTCCCCCCCAAACACTCAATGCCTTTGGTTGCAGGTACTTGAGCCTTACTTTCTTTTGAGGGCAGGGGATTCTTTTCCTGCGTCTCAGTCTTCTTCAGCTTGCTCTTGTCGAAGCTGGACACCTCTGAGATATCAGGCTTGTCGCTCATTGTTGCGGATGTTCTGTGTGAGATAAGGGGAAGGAGGCGGACATGTTAAAAAAAAATATAACTCACTTCTCATTAAAGTATTCAATCTGAAACTAAATAAATAGCCGATGTAGATTCATCAGGCTGTTGTAATGTTTGAGGTTTTTCTTTAAAAGAGGAACATACCACCTGAGCATGTGGTCTACACTTACTTAAATCAGATAAAGGGCGTTGCCAAAAATCTCAGTGGTCAAATCTGTATAACTACATGCGCAACCGCATTGCCTAGGCTACTTCTCAGTGTAATGTGCGCGGCTGCAAGCGTTCGTCTTTTGTTCGCCTGGCTCCACTAGTCTGCCATGCATCCATCCTTTCCCGTTATTCAACACGAAGCCCGAGGGATGTTACACACAGGGAGACAGGCAGCTCCAGACAATGAAGAGCCAGTCCACAAGGGGACATTTACATAACAATGGGAGTTCCCATGCTGGGCAGACCGAGGAAAAAATAAAAGAGGAGGCACAAGGCATGCTTATGGGCAAATATTCGTCAAAATATTTGAAAAACTTATTTTAATCTAGAGATTGAATGTGTGTGTGTGTGTCCGAGCAGGGGCTTTCCACATGGAAGCGGCGTAACATCCGCAAATTCACTTGTCACGTAGGCTACTTCTCCCTCCCCTGGGGTGCAATCTGAAGGGACCACCGCCCAGATTCTCCACGTACACCTCGGTCTGACAAAGCCAAGTTAAACGCCAACGCCAAACATTTCCCAACAGGCTCAGAGATAGATACCCATCAGGGCTTCCACGAGGCACAAATAAAAAGCGCATTAGTCGCAGTTTTAACGCATTGTTTGAGTTAACAGAACCAGGCGCACGAAGCTCGACCACAACAAGGCAACAAAGGAAATGGGGCTGCTGCACGTGAATGTGTGCGCTCAGGACAATGACATGAACACTCACAAGCACACACACGCCCTGCTTCCACATTATCCCCGGTTTATGAGCTTTTTGAACGCATAAAAACAAGCTAATCACCTACAAACAAGAATCTCCCTTTTTTTGTCCTTCATCTATTTGGCTCAATATATCTGCCCGGCTCACGCCCCTTACATGTATCCAACAGTTGAGATTGAAAGCTGAAGGCAGTGAAGCTCAAACAATAGGAGTGAATTGTTTCGTGGTGCTTACCGGAGTGTATGCTGGATGGCTGGAACGTCTCTGGTCAGTGTGTTGCAGCAGTAGTGGCGCGTCTTTGCGCAAGCATCTCATATAGTCTGAAATATGCTAATGACATCTGACATCATCACCAGCTCCCGAGCTCAGCGTCCCCCTGCTGGACAGGCGCGAAACATACCGAAACTAAACACTGAAGAAAGCCCCTGTAAGGAGCCTCATATCAGCCTGATATCAGCACATCCCAGAGAGGGAAAGAAATATACGGATCATTGTTTATCCAAGCTGAACTGCACACACTACACTGTTGGGTCAGCGTGTTATCCATACTATACCCTACCGTTTATCATAGCTATAACTGCTTTAGTTGAACGAGAGGTGGTTTAACTGCATTTGATTTGGAAATGACTCATGACATGTGACTCTAATTGCACATCATTAGTGTTGTCTGTCTGCAGCTGCTCTGGCTGCACGTTAATGTAGAAATGGCGCCCCCTGGTGGCAGTTTGACACATTTGTCTCGCCGATGAAAGCAGTTCAGTTCCATATTAAAGGAATATGTTTGTAGTATCGTGCAGTAAAAGAGTGCATTCGTATATTAAAAAATGTAATGATTTTCTTGCGTTTCTCATATATTTTAGACATCAGAGGTTTCAAAGAGTCATTGTGAATGATTGGACTATTCTTATTATTATGGCAAATGAAAGGTCATCTAAATGTCAACATAGAATATTTCGACCATTAGAAGAAAACGTGTTTCTTGTGATGTTGCCAAAGAACGTCTTGCATAGATTGTTACTGACTCTTGCCTGAATTAAATCCATCCTATTTTTTCTTAATGTTAAATACATAAATTAAAATAAATATGAAGTTACATTTTAATCGTTTTTAGGTTTTTACCAGAGACGTTGTTCTATAATGCTCGAATAAAATGTACTTTAATAAAAAAAATGTACTCCTCAATTTCGCAAACTGAAATATTTTAAGCAATATAAAAAAAATTGCACAGCTTTTTCTAAATTAGGGATCAAGAATGAGTTACAATGTCCTCTTATTCATATATTTAATGTATACAAAAAATAAACTCCACTGATATGACATATTACTGTAGAAACATGTATTATGGTTCATGCTAATCAATCTGTAAATAAATAAAGGTGTGTGATCTGTGAAGTCATCTGAGGCTCTGGAGCTGCCTTGTCAAGTTAGACAAAATAGCCCTGATGGGGTCATAGTGCTGTCATCTGGTTAACATCAGCATGTGCTTTGAGGCTATCTATCTATATATATCTATATATATATACACGTGTGTATAAACAGGAGGTCTATGGGACATATTGGGGACATAAAGTTTCGTAAGATGTTGAGAAAATATAAGAGGGAAAGGGGGTCGTTGAGTTGCATGCAGAATTTTCGTATTGTCAAGATGAAATCAGAGGAGCAGGACAGAACATCTTTAAGCCATTGTCAAAGCTTTATTGTCAACGAAACAGCTTCAAGTGTTACACATATTAAAAAAAAATGTAATCACACTATTCCACCAACTTTTTTTTTTAAATCAACCAAGAGGCAAACGGTGAAGCTTGACTCATTCGAACTAAAGTGACCCATAACAGCTGTGATGACAATTACTGACAAATCACTGTAGAATCTTAACACTATAATCAAGCTTTGGGCTCAACTGGTTTTCATGACCTTTTGGAAACATGGGCAAGGCGCCCACCACACCTCGTCAGACAATTTTATATCAACAGCAAGGGTTAGGCTATATATTTTTAAACATTTTTAGCAGCCATTAAAGCAAACACTCAAGAGGGGAATGTGCACTTTTAATTTTTTTATTTTGGTTGTTTTTTAGTAACATTTTTAACTTTTTCTATCACTTTGTGAAGCAGGAAAGGCCCAACTATTTCATATGAAATGAGATAGTGGAATGCTTCATTTAAAGTGAGTTCAATGCGAGGTACAAATATGAATTCATTGTTAAAGAATGGACCCGTTGGTTAAAAATTGAAGGCCATGCCTCGTGGTGTTTCGAGGTTGGCCAGACTGAAACTATAGCTAAAAGGAAAAAAATAAACTTATCAAAAAAAGAAAAAGAGATGCTTATAAATACAAAGTTGGTCTTCAGAGAAGTTTTTTCTTTTTACAAGGGTACATGGCTGAAGAGGTAGGACACGGACTCGCCGTTGTGGGTTCTCCTGATGGCCTCGGCCAGGATCATGGAGATGTCAATGACCTGGAGGGAACAAGGAGTCAGACATGTCAGGAAAAAAAACACAAAGTGTCTCTGTATTGTTATTTTTCTATTGTCAGTCTGTCTGTCTGTACCTGTATTTTGGGACACGCCTTCATCTTCTCTTCCTGTGGAATGGTATTGGTCACCACAACAGCCTCGAATGGAGCGCTGTTGATGCGAGAGATAGCCGGACCAGAGAAGATGCCGTGTGTGAGGATGGCGTAGACCTTTACCGCTCCAGCATCAATCAGCCTAAAATTCAAAAAGAAAGAGTAGAAAGACAAACAGTTTATTCAAATGCATAATAAAATGCTGAATTTTTTGTACTCGTGTCATCAAATATAATTCCGAAACCCATTTCATATTCTTTCTTAACATTGAGGCTGATTTCCTTACAGGGATCAAAGGTGCAACATGTCAATAGATAAGTTACTTAATATGAATATTAATATGCTGCAGTCACATCTAACAGCCCGTGATCCTTATTTGAACCCAGATAAAAGCCCCGGCCCCGTTTCAGTTTGTCCGATTTAAAAATAGTGCTGACTTGTCTGCAGCGTGGCAGATGGTGCCGCAGGTGTCGGCCATGTCATCCACCAAGATGGCCACGCGGTCCTTGACGTCTCCCACCAGCACCATGCGGTCCACCTCGTTGGCCTTCTTCCTCTCTTTGTGGATCAGGGCAAAGTCAACGTTCAGACGGTCTGCGATGGACGTCACACTGGACACAGGAGAAGGAGGAGAGGAGAGACATTAGACCAGGACTCAACCTCCGACTGTTTGTCAAACATTTAATTTCTTTTTACTTTTTCTCAAACACAATAAAAAAAAAAAATCACTTTTTTTTTCACTATTTATTTAATTACTTTTTTTCCCCGATTTGAGACTATTTAAAAACAAAAAGTTAATTCATTTATTTAACTTAAATTTCATAATTTATTTTTATGAGCATTGTTGGAAGGGAGGCTGAGAACTAAGACTTTCAATGCCAACGACTTTTGCTGTTGAGCAGCTCAGAATTGAATCAGAGGCTTTAAATAGGACTTGCATTGAATATTTCACTACATTTTAAAACGTGCAAGGCAGCACTCAACCCTTGCAGTGTGCAGCTTAACAGCCGTTATCACGTGTATCACAGGGTTATATTCTTACCGCTTTGCTCCGCCGGCATCTGGAGACACAATGCAGCAGTTTTTCCACTCTGGAATATTTTCTCTGATCCACTGCAGGACGGCCGGCTCAGCATAAAGGTTGTCTACGGCTATGTCAAAGAAGCCCTTTCAATGAAAAAAAGACACAGTTACCAATAGCTAATGGTCTAAGTGTTAAGGGAGACCGGGAAACAGTGATGGAGCACCAATGTCTCTCAATCCACACACTTTTATAATATAAAACATAATGCAGCCCTCATTCTTAAACCAAAGACTGAAATCACTTTATAACATTATTAATCAATTCATATCCCAGTTTGTAAAAGCTGTTTTCCGAAGACATAGCGAGACTGATAGCAAGCAATTCCGAT
The DNA here is from genome assembly GCF_949987685.1 of Ammodytes marinus. NCBI lineage: Eukaryota > Metazoa > Chordata > Actinopteri > Uranoscopiformes > Ammodytidae > Ammodytes > Ammodytes marinus. Next base: position 9,750,880 of record NC_137228.1, read on the forward strand.
AAGTAGAAGAAAAACTACGCTAATTCCACAAAAACAATTACCAAGCTAGAGGTGATTGTGTAAAATGTGCTATTTAAAAATGATATAATCCATATAAACAAACATGTTAAAGGGGTAGTTCAGGATTTTAGACATAGGGCCTTATTCCCAAGTTAGCCTTGGTGTTCTTTATCAGTGGAGACAGTTTTCAACACATTTAATTCAGTCCTTCTAGTTGCAGAGTGCGCTCGTGCTAAGCTAGCGCACGGCATCGGGGGGATACCTAGCCTGCTACTAAAACAGTCTTACCCACTCCACAGTACACCCGAGGCCAATCAATTATAACGCCAGACTATCGATGTAAATGTCTGTGTTGATAGAATAATTTTAGAAATAAAACCAACCTCGCATATTGCATTTTGAGGGACTTTATTCCTTGTAGGCTGCGGCAGCGGCGGACTAATACCTAGGTTACAGGCTCTATAATAGTTTGTTTACCTGCTGCTGCCCGTACCTGTACGAGCCGGAATACACTGATGAAGAATTGAGAGGGATGCTCAAAGGGCAGAAAGAGAAAGAGCGTCTGTAGAGACAGCCCCCGCTGGAGCTGCAGCAGAGAACCGGGACAGAATGACGGTAGACTGGTGGCAGTGCAGTTTCTGTCCCACGCTGCTCTGTTTACTTTCTGCTGTAGTGATTTGGTTACACAGCAAAGTAAAAGTCCGCTGCTGCTAAGAAAGTAGTCCCTCAAAATGCGATAATTCATGCGATGCGAGGTTGGTTTTATTTCTAAAATTATTCTATCAACACAGACATTTACATCGATAGTCTGGCGTTATAATTGATTGGCCTCAGGTGTACTGTGGAGTGGGTACGACTGTTTTAGTAGCAGGCTAGGTATCCCCCCGATGCCGTGCGCTAACTTAGCACGAGCGCACTCTGCAACTAGAAGGACTGAATTAAATGTGTTGAAAACTGTCTCCACTGATAAAGAACACCAAGGCTAACTTGGGAATAAGGCCCTATGTCTAAAATCCTGAACTACCCCTTTAAGTATACTTAGTTACAGACAGATCCTTCAGAGTGTCAACCCCAGAGCACTAACCTGGATCTGCGAGGCGTGCAGGTCCATGGTGATGATGTGGTCAGCGCCGGCCACTGACAGCATGTTGGCCACCAGCTTGGCTGATATGGGAGCTCGACTCTGGGACATGCAGAAAGACACAGTCACTTGAGATGAGTAAGACATTTTGAAACTTTAAAAATAAAAAGAGAGAATGGGTTTTAACTACTCTCCTTTTTGCAAAGCGGTTAGAAATCCTTTCAGGTGCTATTGACTAGTTCTCCTCTGACCTTTCATTGTGGTAACTCTATAAAAGCAGGCTCGTTCACGGAGGAAAGGCCAACACTGTGTAGATTGACACGTCAGGCAGCAGCTTGTTGACTAAACACTCGACTACCTGGAGACGATGCTGCGTGAGATTCAGGCCCATGACAGAATAAGAAGAGGAGCCGTGTACCCTACAGCTACAGTAAAAAGAGTGCAGTTTTTCTGTGTTCAATTTCCAGTTTTAACCTGATTATTTGAATTCAAAGATGATCAAACAACAATGACAGTTAGGTTTTACCAGTTAGGTTAGGTTCTCCTATCACTTATAGCTTGAAAATACTCTCATATTAACGATGTGAAGTGTGAACTGGACTTGAATGTGTGTGGTATATAGGAAGGTTGCAATCGGCACATTATACAAAGTGAAATCTTGTAACCCTCAAGCGCTTGCAGAAGAGCTGTGACCTTCACGTGAGTAACATGAGATATTTGATATTATTGAAACAGGCGTTAAAAAGGAGGGAGTGACATTAGGAGAATTCCCTGTATAGTTCTCCCCCTGGGTGCAAACCCAGCTCTCTTGTTGCTTCTCATGGACCTGCGTCTCTGCTGTTGTTGCTACAGTAAAACAACTGAGGCATCGTCGCCACATAATGATTTACAAGATAAGCAGGTTAGTAGAAAGCCATTTCTCAGCCTGCTGGAATGTCTGAAGAGTCAATATTAGATTATTCTGGCCGCAGCAAAAGGTGAGTGCTATAGTCCGACTTCACCCAGTATTCTCAATGACACAATGGCTGCAAAAGTAGTTAAAGTAGTCAACCTGTCTATGTGAAAAGGTCACACTTTAAGTATAATTGAATCAAGTCTTGTAGCAGTTGTTTTGTTATTGCTTATTTATAAAAGAGGTATCATAGGAGGTATAGAACAATGTATGGGCCATGGTGCTGTAATCAGAGCAGTAGATGTGGTGTGGGTGTGTGTCTACCTTGTCTTTTTTGTCCTGCCGGGCGTAGGGAAAGCAGGGGATGACTGCGGTGACGCGGGACGAGGAGGCGATCTTACAGGCATTAATCATTATGAGAAGTTCCATGAGGTTGTCGTTGATTTCGCCGCAGCCGCTCTGTACGATGTACACGTCCTCTCCGCGCACGCTCTCGCCGATTTCCACACTGTTTGGGAAGACATTACTAATCAGTTTATAATCAAGCTTCAATGAAAGATTTAATAACACTGACTCAGCCTTGACTCAGAGACAAAACCTGTACAAAGTTATGTAATAGCAGAATGTGAATAGACATGTTGAAGCCGGATCCCTCTTCATCTGAGGGCTGTTCGGACAACACGTTAGGAGGTGGTAAAAGAAGTGCACTTAAAATTCTCACACACAAAATCAAGCAGGCAACATGTGCATGTGAAACATTCCTCAGAGAGACGTGACCAGGCCCCCCACCCCCAGGACCTCAGTCATGTGATCATTGGACATGTAAAGGGTTTGTCTGTGCAGTCACAAGGCCACTCGTTTTTCTAAAAAAAAAAAAAAAAAAAAAAAAAAAAAAAAGGAGGCCGTGCTGGTTTACTGTGTTCTAGCATCGTTGTGTGATTATGAACAAAAAAAAGGAGAAACACAAAACTGTCAGTGTTATATTGAAAGTAAAACCTGCTAAGAGCAAAAGGCTTACAATACCCAAAAACATTACCATACTAAATGTGAAACAGTTATTCGCCATTTAAAAAAAAGAGTACAAAGTTTAAAACAAACAACCACACAACATTTTTCACTAAAGTGCAATTTTTCCTTCAGCTAAAATGATTATTCAATTGATTGAGCTACAGAAAATAAATCCAGCAGCAGTTAATTCTTTATGTTAAGATACACATTTTTTTGAGAAATTTACAGCATCATCACAGTAGCAAAGGGATCACATCAAAAAAAACAAAGCAAAAACAATCTCTTTAGGTTTCATATCATCACAAACTGAATATCTTGAATATCTATTCCAGGTTATTTAAAAATAGCAAAGATGTTCTGGTAATTACATTCATGAAAAAATCTGCTGTATGTGTGTGCATGTTTATAATAAATGCCTTCAGAGTGTGTGCCTGTGTCAAGCAGCAGCACAAATCCCTGTGTTTGAAGATGCTATAAAAGTGACAACAGAACTCTTGTAAATTATTTCTGGTTCAATGTAGCGTCAGCATCAACAATCACTCATCTGCATGTTCAGGGATTCAGGAGGATGGACAGCCACCAAAACAGTCCCTGCACCAAATGCCAAATATGATGAAACAGCAGTAAAAGTCACATCTTCCATAGTGTTATTTTCTTCCTGTAAGTAATACAAACACCATCAGGTTAAATAAGAAGGTTCTCAACTTGTTGTTACCACTCAGCCCAGCTTTGAATACAATACATTTGGGTCACTGCAGCATTTATGCATAGACAAATAACAAGTTCAATGTATCTGGACAGTTAATCTCCATGCAAAGAAACATACTCTTCCAGCACATTTCATTTCTGATAAATCCACTCCCTCTGCAAGTCACCTGACAAAACCAGTTGGAGCTGTGAGAAGAGACAAGGCTTGGGGATCGTTCCCACCTTCCTGTTAGCCTGCGACAATGTGAAAATAATCTTGTTTTGCACTTGGTGTCCGCCAAACAGATGCATTCCCAAGAGAGAGAAACCTCCCCAAAAGATAACCAGTCTTCCCTGGAATTTTGGTGGTTGAAAAGTGGTTTAGCAGAGAGGGTCTTAAAGGGGGATGAGAGGGGTCAAGACACCTTAACGCACACTCTCCAACCTTTGTTCTAATGCAAAAGGAAAGATTACAAAACATTATCAGTGGATGCTTTTATCCAAAGTGCATCGCAATACAGTGAATGCATCAGTGATTGACCCCTGGCCCATTACCCCTCAGCCAGAAGTACTTATGCTGGATTTAAAATTGCACTGGACCAAACGGTGCTGTGATGAGTTCAGGGCCAGCTTGAAGCCAAAAGTTCAACATGCAAAAGGGTTCAAACTAACATACAGAAGCGTCCACTAAGTCTGCTTAAGGAAGAATCAGATGTAATACACACGTTTTAAAGGGTAGCTGCTAGTGTGCAGGCAGTGATTGTGCTAATGTTCAGCTTGGCTTTGGAAATGAGCACAAATTAGGTGCATGTGATGTGATTTAAGCACAGTGGGAAGTTAACTGAACACCAGGCAATAATGACAGCTACCTATAAAATAACTGTATTCTTATTCGACTGTTGGGGGTACTTCTTGTGTTTGGAGAATATTAGATCTAACAACCATTTTACGGCGCCTAAACCTTGCCTGACGCTTGTTAGCCACATGCTAAGGTAAACCCAAGGGAAGTAACAGGTTAGCTCGCATCCCTCTCCTCACGGCTTTAAGAGATTGTTTTCTGTTCAAATGTAACGACTGTTGCGTTTACTCCACGTTGCAATATCAAACATACTAATGCCTGTATACATGTATGCCATATTTAATGGTTTTCGAGCAATACAGCATCCGGAATAGCTAGCTAAGTGAAGACGGCTGCGGTGTTACAGCAAATTTTGCACACTCGAAACAAATTATTACAACTTCAAAACTAACATATTTGCTAGCTCTGGGTACCATTTTAACGGAGAATGAACACAATCAGCTACTCTTAGTCGTATTAAGGAGATGTTGGGAACATTTAAGGCTTCAAATAGTGGGTTTTAGGGGGAAACATGTTAAAAATGTGGCCCGACACGACGTTAGCTCGCTAGCCTGGTGTGTTTACATGTGGCTATAGCTTAGTCACGTGTTGACGTTGCAACACTGCCCGCTGAATTGTAAACTATTGTTAGCTTCGAGCTAACTTACCCACATGGGTAAAAGAAGCAGCTAACATATAAAAAAGATATGCACTACATGCTTTAGTCGTGCAGCTGCTTAAAAAAGGGCGGACATGGTTAATATTCGCCGTTTAAGGTTTTAAAAAATGTACTCGCCATGTCTCCTGGTTGCTGAACTTCTTAGTGATCACTTTCCCGAGCTGAAATCCCAGCCGATCGGCCACTTTCTGGGACAGGTCGTGGTGCGAGCTCCCGCTAAAAAGAACTATGTTCGGCATTGTGAAGAAAGAAAACGGTAACCCTTCTCCGCTGCAGCTTAGTCGAGATGAAGGAAAACAAGGGTCGAGTTTTTAAAAAATTAAATAAAGACGAGAGGTGGTAAAAGGGTCGAGTTATCGTGTCAAAGCTGCAGCCTGTGCATCGCACTGGTGCAGCGGTGGGGACAGTGAGCAGAGAGGAAATATCAGGCCAGTGTTTGCGTGGTAAAGGGAAGAGCCCTCCCCTCATTGGTCCACTGACACAATACGCTGCTGCATTGTTTACCAAACACTTAAATGCACATTTATCACACACGCATACATTTTATTTTTGTTTTCATTTTTTGACTTAAGCTATTTTTTTTTGCCATTTGTCCCATATTAAGGAAGTTAGGAAATTGACGATGCACATTTAAAAATGTGATTAAACTTTTTTTTTTTTTGGTAATGAAACAATACAATTTCCCTTTAGGAATAAATAGTCTGTCTGTTAATCTATATTAATACGTTTATTATGATTGAAGGATAAGGTTTCTATCTATCTATCTATCTATCTATCTATCTATCTATCTATCTATCTATCTATCTATCTATCTATCTTTCTAGTTTATTATTGTTTTAGAACACTTTTATCAGGATATTACCAATATGAAAGTACAGCAATTACAGTGTATGACAATATTACAATATATAAATAACAAGTAATACATATCTAAAAACACTTATACTACTTATGAATGAATTCATTCATTCATTCATAAAAGCAGTTTATCATCAATTGTAATGGTCTTTTATTCATGTGGCTGTGTATATGAGAGGATACAATTTATTCTTCTTCCTCCTCTCAGCATTGCTCACATATACATTAGATAAACCGTTTGAATCAATAATGAAATGTTTAATTAGAGGAGTGAGGCGGTCACCTGATGGCTGCTGCTTTGCATGCACACTTGTGATATTGCTTTTCTTGTAATTTGATTTTCCACTCAGCGAGTAGTCAGCTGAGGCTCCATGCCTCTCCTCGTACTAGTTCCTCAAACCAGAGGCCTGTCGTCTCCATTTCACTGATGACACTCTCTACAGTCACGTGCTGCTGCAGCTAATTCATCTCCCTTCAGACCCCAGTCACTGGAGATATCCTGCATCAACAACAGAAAACACTAGGCAGGGTTAAGCAACCGGCCAGCTATTTCTAAACACAACCTGCACTGTTGATTATGTACACTTTGGTTGTGCTAACATGGACTTTGTGTGTTGGTTTGAATGAAGAGATAAAAGCAGAACCTCTAAATGAAATGTCTTTGCATCAGCAGTTATAGATCATCTGAAATTCTGCCATCCCGTCAGGGATAAGGAGGAGATAATGCACTTCACAAGTGATAAGAAAATCCCTGGTGAATTGATTTTGTTTAGACTGCTTGTTGTAACCAAACCTTTGGAGCTTTTATTTCCATACTCCGTACATTCCATATATAAAAAGAAAAGGCACAAACACAAGTATTTTTCAGAAATATATTTTATTGATGATGTCAGAGATGAAATGTCCAAAGCGTAGGCCCCAAAGAAAGAAAGATAACAGTTTTCATCAATAGAGACAAACAACAAACAAAAAATAACGTGTTTCTTTTCTTTAAATCCATTTACATGTAAACCGAGAATTGCTCTTGAGCCACAGTGGTTATATATTCTGTATATAGAGAGAGAACTGGCCAAGTTGGGTGTGACAGTCAAACAAGGATGCCCTTTTTTCCAAAATCCTTCTCTAAAAAGATATCCGCCTCGCCCGCTATAATAATAAAAAAACTTTGAAAGAGAGGAACATTCTTTGGGAATTTTTCAGATCTTTACGGTATGAATGTAGCAAGAGTTTTGGCAGAGCATGTTTCTCTTTAGCACAGTCCGTACATGTTGTAAGTGCTGAATGGAGTTCAAAAGAAACCACTTGTTGGAAAACGATATTCAATAAGAACAATATCAAATGTGTCTCTGCGGAGCCTGGTGCCTCTTGGGAGTCGCAGTGGGAGGTGTTTTTTTTCTTATTTTTTTTCCTTTCAAAGTCCTCCAGTGTTCTTCTTCTGTTGTGCAAATACATTTTTGTTACATAGACAAGCAGGCATGCTGACTCACAAACCATGCAAAGAGTTAAAGTTGGCGCGAGCAGACGTCGAAAAAAAGAAAAGAGTAGTATTTGAATTTATTAAAAAAAATATACATATTAAAATAAGAAAAAAAGCCAAATTTAACGAGTAACGAGTAACGAGTGGAATGTTTTGTCAGACATGAAAAATATCAACTTAAGCTCAAGTTTTACAAGTTTATAAAATGATATCAACTTAAAATGAACATGATAGACGTCTCAAATCACAAAGCAGCTGCAATGTGAGAGGAGGGGGGGGTCATTTCAGTGTAATTTGATTTTCTTCAAGTGTCCGATCAATTAAAGTTAAGCAAGAAAAGAATAGAAGGAGACGCAGATGTCATAAACAGCCTGACATAATAGTGCAACACGTGCTCGGATATCCAAAAACGAGTTAAAATATCACTTTTCCCCATTATTTTTTCTCCAAATTTAAACTCAACAAGCTACAACAAACGGCCACTCGACCTATTTTGTGGTTGTGATCTACGGTCGGAAAATAGCTAAGTGCGTTGGGAAAATTGTATCAAACAGTAAGCATAGTGATTTTTTTTACTCATTGTAGTGCTGTTTGACGATTTCACTCCTAAAGGAATAAAAGGGGCGACGTGTAGACAGAAGTGCAGTCGATGAAGACATAAATATGTTGCTCGGTTTTTTTTAAGCCCATGGAAGAACATCATACACCGTACTGTTTGTCGCACACAATATCATAGCTGTCATTAGTTTAGAGTACATTTATAAATTCTCCATATACAAATCTCCTATAAACAGCACAAGTTATAAATACACAGTTGATGAAAATGTCGGGGAGGGCCGAGAGAGCCGTGGAAAAAAAAGAGGGAGAGAGAAAGAAAGAAGGGAATGAAGGAAGGAAGAAAGAAAAAGTTGCTCCTTATTCTTGATAAATACAAGAAAGAAAGTTTTTGATCAACAAAGTTTGACAATAGTACTAAGTGTGTGAATGGCAGCCCTATAACTAACCAGAAAAACACAGAACAAAATCTGGATGAAAAAACAAAAGTTAAAAAAATAATCTCATACAATAAAAAATAAAAAGTCAACAGGCTTACCCAAACAGTTTTTTTTTTTTTTTTTTTTTCTGATATTGTAAAATGACAACTGGATGTGGAAATCAACTATTTAGACACAAACTGGCAATATTCCAACTACTGGCTCTCAAAATATATTCAAATTCAATATACATGGGTGCCCAACGGCAATAAAAGTATGAGAGGGCCGATCGGCACACATACAGAAAACGCCTGCTTGGTCTGTAAAGGATTAAATCAGTAAACATTGAACTGGGCGTATTGGGAGCCTTATCTAAAAGGGCCAACACGGGAAATGTTTGTCGACTTGCCAGCTAAGTGGAGTGAAAAGTACTACTGTAAATGCAAACTCATGCTTTGGCTTTTCTTGCTTGGCTTTCTCTTTTGGATAACATTCAAAAAAAATCCTGCAAATACGTTCTGGTCTCTCTGCTCGAATGCATGCTTTATGTGTGTAGAAAAGCAACGACTTCAGTTAAAGGGAAGCTACATCAAAGGCTAAACCTTTTTTTCTTGAGAGTTTTCCATCTAATATCCTTCTTTGAAGGTCTCCGTGTTTGCACCATTTTTTTTCTACTGAAGCTGGCGACTACCTTAACAAAGCGTTTTCTTTCTTTCTTTACTTTTTTGTATTGTACAAAAAAATAGATCCATCCAAAAGTAAAGTAGCTCTAAAAGAGAGGCTGTGAGAGACATAAACGTTGTCCTCGTCACATTACCAAGTAAACATGCTGAAAGATTGTTTGCTTTATTTTTGCGTTGTTTCTCCTCCTGGAAAACTCTTCAGTCTTCCCTGTTTCCTCGCGGCGAGAAACATGGTTTTGACTTAAGGCAATCTTTTCCTGAACAATCCTGAAATCCAGCCGAACCCTCACCAAGGCACTCCTTCTCACTCGTCAAACTTTCCAGCGACAGGCATGACAGCGACAGTCTCGTCGTCAGCGCTTCGTTTAAAAAGCCGGCTCAAGCTTCGGCTGGCCAAAGTCCACAGTGAACGCATCATGTAAAATATTATCTCAGTTGCTGCGATGCCCTTGTTTCTGAGGGAAAAATAGTCGAGAAAAGATTAAAGAAACTCCCGAGCTGCTGCTGTGACAGCGGGGGAATGTCTGCTGTCCCTGGTGTCCATACCGTGTGTGGTCAGAAGGCAGCTGTGTAAAGCACCGTATGATCCTGCAGCGTCATTGCACCTTTCTACGGCGAGATCTCGCCCCAACTCCAAACACACTCCACTGCTGCCTAGGTCACTTGGTTAGCCTCTAACGGGGCTAACGCCGGGGTGCGAAGACTGACAGAAAAAAGGAGTCTCTGAGCGAGCGTCGCCGTGAGCAACACCGTTATGTTTTAAATTGTTTTTCCCCTAATTCAGTCCTCCGTCTCCTGATTGGCTCCCTGCTCCGAGGCTGAGCCCACCCCCTCTCCCCTCGTTCTTTTTTATTGGGCCGAGGGGCCGCCAATCAAGGTGACTGACATTGGTGAGTGGGGTTAGGGGTGCGACTAAATGAAGTGATCAGTCGAGACTCTTCTTCCGGAGAGGTCAATGGTGACAGTGTGACACCCGGGTCTCACCCTCCGTTACAGTGGTTCCTCCTCCTCCATTGGTTCCTCCTCCGGCCTGGGGGACACAAAGACACGTCGCACAGATGAATCCTGCAGCTGTATCTGTGTGTAACCTGCTGACCTGATTGGTGATTGTTCAGATATCTCACGTCTTCGTTATAAAGCATGCCTAATGGATGATTGCCACAAACTTGATTTTAATCATACCTGGACTATACAGACGGTAGTGTCAGCTGAATCATGAAGGAACAGTTGAGTAGGAGCCTTTAAATATACAAGTGCTAACTATCATTTACCTCTGATCCATGGCGTTGGTGTTAGCCACAGAGAGAGAGGCCATGGCGCTGACGGCCTCGGCCTCCTCTGAGTCGCCTCGTTTGGCCTCCAGCAGAGAGAGTCCCAGCCGCGGTGAGAAGCGCTGCACCGAGCACCAGTACTTACCTGATGCAAGAGAAAGAAAAGCAGAGGTAAGTCTACAGATAATATCTTATTAAAGCTTTGGCATTTAGTATCAACATGTCTCCTGACATGGAGGAAAATAGTTTTGTTTGACAGTAAGAAAAATGCACAACGCTTTAGTTTTACAGAAGGCTGACTCACTGTGAGTCTCTATGACTTTCTCCAGAGAGCGAACAGCATTGGGGTTGGGCCTCTGCTCCAGCACGGCCTTGGGCAGTGGGTCCAGCTGCACGGGGAGACAACACACACAAATAAAATGTAAACGCACGTACGACATGGGGGCTGTGTTCACAAAACATGCCTTCCACAAGGGGGTCAAACCGTTCACACAATAAACAGAGATAACATAAACCTTGAGAATAGGAAAAGGCATCTTCAAGAATATAAACAGAATATTAACAATAAAATAATCCAAGATAAAAATATGTGCTGTTGTGTATTCAGACACAGTGGCCTCCTTACCTCCTGGCCTAGCAGGGCGGCCACACAGGCCTCCGAGGCGTCGCAGATGGCGGTGAGGTCGTGACCCCCCTCCAGAGCCAGCACCACGCGGCCTCCGGCTAGGGTCATCAACTGCCTGGTCAGATAGCCAAAACCTGAGCAAAGGTCACAGAAAGAACATGAAATTAATTTGAAATTTTTGTCACAATTTTATCTGGAGCCAGACGACTGTGCACTTGTTTGGTTTTGGTTTTGTTTTGTGGTCCAATGCTGAGGTGCACGATAAGACAAATACTTCAGTTAATCTCCCACTCACATTTGGAGGTCAGATTGTAGCCACCCAGTGGAGGAGGGTGTCCCTCTACAGCGTCGAAGCCAGAGGAGACCAGCACGATCTGTGGAGCAAACTCCTGGGCTATGGGCATCACCACCGACCTGAGAGAGGGAAGGTGGAGTATACATATTTTTCAGAATAAAAGACAATAACCTTTTAACACTTGGACATTCAATGTATTTAGCTGGTTTTGCAGGTTTTCCACACTTGCATGATGTTATTAAAAACCCATGTTAACCTCAAACACATTGGGAGTATAATACAGGCTACAGCTCTAAGGACAAACTCTCAGGCTCTACTTTGTCATCTGCAGTGGCTTTTGGTTTTGTCTGAGTGTGATCTGGTGATATTGTATGTGGTACCTGAAGGCAGCCAGGTACTCTACATCCCCCATGGGTGGATCCAGACCTCCGGTGAAGGCGACATTGACGTTGAATCCGACTCCAGGCCCGCTGCCCACCTGCAAAGAGAAGCACATGCGTGACTCATACATCTATACCAAAAAAAAACACACCAAATCTGCTTGTTTGCTGTTTCGTTTCCCCTTATTTACAGCTGTTATAAATGTCTGTCGCAATTCCCTTAAGCTCACAGTGGCCAACCAACCTTTCAAAACTCTAAAACATTCAATTAAGTAGCTCATAAGAGAGATAAAAGCTGCACACGTTTAGTAATGTGTGGTCATTTTTGTGAATATTTGTTCTCAATTTTGGTCATGTGAGTGGATTGAAGTACACACTTCCCAATTGTCCAGTACATTTTAAACACACATCAGTATTTTGCTCAGTTTACAAGGTTACCGTCACTCACCTCGTCAGGCGCTCCACTTCCTGGGAAGAAGTTGCCATCGTCATAGCGATGGATGGACAGGTAGAGGACGTTTGGGTCGTCGTAAAATGCTTGCTGGGTGCCGTTGCCGTGATGAACGTCCTAAGGGGTTAGACAGCAGACACATGATACAATCACAACTTTGGCGAGCCTTTAAAAAAAAGAAAATCGAACTCTACATCACACGATAGAGACGCGGGTGCTCAAGAGACTGACCCAGTCCACGATGAGGATCTTGTTGACGTTGAGTCTCTGCTGTAACAGTTTGGCTGCAATGGCCACGGAGTTGAAGTAGCAGAAACCCCTGAAACACAAAGCAATTGGAGGGAGGGCTGAGTGTTGTGAAATAACTGTGCCAAAGCACTTTCCTGCTCCATTTTCATGTTTTCATAGTGCGTTTCAAACACACTGTGAGGAGGATATGCAAAATAAATAGCTCAGTTCTGAAAGAGCTGGCAGAATAAAAGGCTTGTGGTACTTAATGTGCAAATAAACCCAATAGTTTATGTGATTTCTAGTCCAGACGAGCCCGCTGGTATTTGTATATGCACAGATTAAGTGGCTCCAGCTGAGTGTGGCGACGGCTGTGGCCTTACATGGGAGTGCTTTCCTCAGCGTGGTGTCCAGGAGGGCGGACCACAGCAAAACCATTCTGCAGACAGACAGACAGATAGGAGCGACTGTTAGCGGCAATGATCGCCACTGAAGTGTTTACGAATCAGTGGTGAACCACCGCTAAGAACCCTGTCATTTAGTGCGATACACACTCAAAACACAGAGAGCAGCGGGCAGCTCTAATGTTTAGAAAGGCAGCTTCTGAATGGGAAACAATCAAGATAAAGGTAAAGCACCTTTACCTTAAGTACTAAGAATTAAACTGCAGCTACAACAATAAGTGGTACCATCAGTAATAGATTAGGGTTCCAAACTCAGCTTACACAACATTTTTATGAGCTTGCAAAAAAGCATTTTTGGGGAGAGACAGAGATGTTGATATCCATCGCTTGAGTGACTTTTCAACAAAAAAATGCCTAATGAATGAAAACGTTACCTCATTTATTAACATTCATACACCGCAGTCTGCAGTGTATGACAAAAGCCTAATTCTTTAAGACAACAAATTATGCTGGAATCATTTGAAATGGCCTACTTTTGAACAAATGTGTTTCCAAATGTTGCCTTTGAGATGATAACGAAGCGTACATGTCTTCTTGTTGATGTGGGAAAGAAAGAAAGAAAGAAAGAAAGAAAGAAAGAAAGAAAGAAAGAAAGAAAGAAAGAAAGAAAGAAAGAAAGAAAGAAAGAAAGAAAGAAAGAAAGAAAGAAAGAAAGAAAGACTAGCTGGACGAGCGTGTCAGCGGGTACCTTCAACTCCCCGGTGGCTACTTTGAAAACGAGCTCCACCACCGAGCCGACGGCCAGACGAGCCGCGCTGGAGGAGTGCACCTCGTTCCAAATGGTGTCACTGTCAACCTGAAAGCACAGGACACACCTGAATCAAAGCTAAATCCACTACATTTAACCAGCCAAACTGCTCAAAGACACTGGTTTCAAAAAAGCACTTTAAGCACTTTGAACCATCTCTATGTTTGAAAGGTGCCTTGTCTCTCCATAAAATGACAATGACTTTTGCGTAGTTTTTTTTATATTATTGGATTATTATTAGATAGATTGCATCATTTAGACACCACACTGCTGTCATGCTGCTTTAAAACACTCCATGAATGTGAGGGTTACTTACCCCTACACCTCCACACGGTAGCCGTACGAACATGGGAGTGATTGAACCTGGTGATCAGGAAATATTAAATCAAGGATTTGATATTGGTGGTTGAGTCATTTTAATTATGTGTGTTATTGTGTATATTTTCGCTCACAATCAAGCTTCTGACGGAGAGGGTTGGTTCCATACAGCAGGACGTGGGCTTCAGAGTGAACCGTCTGCAGCTCTTCCAGAGTGGCCTTCCTCCCACGGATACACTACACACAGAGGGATACAACTCTCATATGCAGTTTACAACTTTGTGTGCAGTCCGCTGTGGGAGTCTTTTGTCTTTTCCTATTATTCTAACTTACCTCACACTGAGCTCTGAGTCCAGTCTCCTGCAGTCGAGACCAAATGCTCTGGATGCGCCCGGCGTGCTCCGGGTGACTGTTGGTGTTCCCACACATACACTGGTGCTTCTGCATTAGAGAGTCGTACACCAGGCCTGAGGACAACGCACACAGAAAACACACACTTAGTCAAATGAAAATACTATTTCTAAAGTCAATCAGGGCACAAATCTTAGCTACTCACATTGTGTTCAGACACATCTACAGCTGCATATTCTCGTTCTTATGCAACTGTTTTTCTAACATTTTCTAAGCAGTTATTGGAGTGGGAGTAAAGTAGGCCAAATTGTTATAAAAATATCTTCAACTATTCTTCAGGGCGATGTGTGAGTTTATCGCGGGAAGCTTTATGCTGTCTTCATAAACCATTTCTTCACAGCTTCCTTTATCATATTTGTCTTCTTTGGCCAATTCATCTGCTTTTTGGATGGCTGTTTTTGCCTTTCAGTCCCCGTTGCACTCGGAAGGGAGGGAGTGAAATTCAAAGCCAAAAAAATGAATGAATGCTAGAGGCAGACCAAAGGCAGGCTCAATACTTCTTGCAGCCTGACAGAGGTTTAGGACAAAGACAGACGGCAGTGCTGACCTGTGGTGAAGCGAGGTTTGATGGGAGGGTCGTTTGCCGGGACACTGATGGGGAAGGAGGAGGCTGAGGCCGGAGACGACTGGGCCCTGGACAGGGGACGGTGTCCTGGGAAGGAGATGGACAAGCCGGCAGCCTCCATGGAAGCCTGATAGTTCCTCAGCTGATGAATCCGCTGCTGCTCCAACAACAATGCCTGCTGCTCACATACACACAAACACAGAAAACTGAGAATAAACTAAATGAAATCCTGCAGTTGTCATGTTGAGATGTTTTCGGAACATTGAAATTCATTAGGGGAAGAAAATGTAATTCATTAATAAATGTTTTACTTTAGTTAATTTTCTTAAAATGTAATGTCATTTGTGAATTGAATTGAAGAAAATTATCTTCAATACTTGTCATGCTGCAAGTACAACGTATGGCCTAAAGATGGCAGCCAAAACACATTTAGAAGTGATTTCATAATAGTTCCAGAGATGGCATAAGACAAAGAGCAACATTTTCACAACCCAAAAAAATACAATCCTATATGTAGTTTAAAGGTTTATTAGGTGTTCTCTTAGACAGCTTAATACAAGGGGCACAGCACACGCCTCCCTTTCCTTCTGCCCTACCTGTCTGAAGAGCAGCTCCTGTTCGACCAGCCTCTCCCTGTGCTGCTGCAGGCCCTCCTCCTGCATGTCTTGTGGGTCTGGGGGCTCCTGCTTGATGGTGACCCCCGGTGGCAGAGAGTCCTGATGCTCCCTCAGCTCCTCCTCTGTCTCCTCTGGGTGGCTCTGGTGCTGACGGCCCACGGGGGATTCGCCCGGCTTGGCTATCATCTGTGGGAAACACATTGTAGGAAAGAAGGGAGAGCCACGATGTCACATTTACTTTAAACAATAAAGCAACAGGATGTGACAATTCCCCCCAACAACTTGTGAAGCGGTCAAATGGGAGCACCCTCTCCTCCTCATGAGCATTCTTCTTTCAACTAGCTTGATTTGGATTACTCCAAAAGATTGTTGTCTGGCTCATTTTAAACCTATCCGCTCTAATTGAACGTGAGCGGCAGTTCTGCCTCCTTTACTGTGAGGCAAAATGCGTCTCGTCGAACAGAGACATTCCACACTCCCTGTTGTGCTGCTTTTCATCGAGTATTTCTGGGGCCTGCTGTTAGCCGAGCAGTGATTCAGCCGTCTATTCATTAACTGTCAATGACACAAACCATTCAAAGGTGCGTTTGAAAGCTGTTGAACACACGCGCAGGAAGCCTTAAGCTACAAGTGTTTGAGTTTCCCAGAGCTTTGAAAGCTTCAAGGTGGCCTGGTGCAGAGTATGACACAGCATTAACGTTTACCAGCTCTTTAATAGGATTTAAATGTGCACAAATATTACATGTTACAGTTCAAGCCAGGGAACATAAGAGTGATCCCAATTAATTTCATGCTTGATTCGTATTTAAAAGGGAGAGTTCATCAAAGTTGTTTTTGTCACTGCAGAACTCTCTGTCACCCACCCACCGATAAATAATCTGGCAAAACACAACTTCACCTTTTATTTCCTTTACTTCCGTTTTTGTGCAAGTTAAAAAGGCTACATATAGATACCATCTTACTTAGTGACATTTAAAGGTGCTGATGGCACATTTTTGTAACTTCCTGACAGAGCCAGTTTTCTGCTCCCAGCTGTTCCCCGTGCTAAACTAAGCTAGAGAAAACCTTGGATTACGATAGGTATTCAATATCAGCAAATAGTTTTTCTATCAGTTTCTTTAGAAAAACGGCAAATCAAATATACTTTTATAATTTTGACTGTGTATTGGACTGCAGATTCTTAAAAAAAAAAGTATGTGTATGTATGTGTGTGTATATATATATATATATATATATATATATATATGTATGTGTGTGTGTATGTATATATATATATACATATATAGCTATATATATATAAAAAATAATGTTTTTTGTTTGTTTTATTTTTATTTTGTAACAGTAATCTGTGTATCTGAATCCGAATTTGATGAAAATGGGGGCGGGACCTGATAAGCCTTTGGCTTCTTCCGTCTCCCTTCGGACAACACAAAGTATGATGTATGAATATTTGCAAGAGAAAATTGTGTATTGTGTGGAATTGTCCGAAAGAATAATAATAAATAAATAAATAAATAATTGGCTGGAGCCAGACCTGCTTTTAAATGAGCTTCTTTTGAAATGCTGTCAACCTAACTAGCTAGCTAAAATGATGCCACTAATCTCACAATAAAATCCACAATACAATATCAAATCACTCTCTCGTATTCTGATTATTCCAACAGAATAGAATAAGGTTTGAAATGCCAGGAGCTTATAAAGAGAAAAGCTACAAGCAACTGGAGAGCTCTCAAGCATGTGGAGAGAGCGGAGCATGCGGGAGGGGGGGGGCGCGTAGGAGGAGGAGAGGAAATCCCTTGTTTCATCCGCCCACCTCTCCTCCAGCAAGTTACACTCCTTGAATAGGTAGCGCCGTCCACAGCATCACTTCCTACACTGACCATATAAGGCGCAGGCTTCCACTCTGTTGCCATGACAGCGCACACAAGTTACCTCGCAGTCCGTGGCAACTGCCTCAGCCACGCAGTCACAGAGACGTGCATGCAAACATTCACAAACACAAACACACGCGCACACACACACACACACACACACACACACAGACACATACACACACACACACACACACACACACACACACACACACACAGGCACAAGCACACACACTGCTTTCCATGTTAACCCATACCTGCCTCTACCTACTCGCAAAAACTAATTACTACAGAGAGAGAGACAGGCAGAGATAAAGAAAACAGCGAAATAAATCAAGGACATCACAGATGTCCACAGCTAACACATTATTGGCTGTGTTACTGGCTGCCACCTACACAAACAAATACACTACAGCTCCTGCCTTGGCCCACGCTGGTTTATAGCCCTCATTAGTTATCAGCTTATTTGAATGTGATGTCAGATCTGTCCATCACTTGCCTTCATGTGTACACTAAGCAAACTGTTATATATCAGTGTTATATAATAATTATAATGACGATATTCACAGGAAACATGGGAGTATAAAAAGAGAGTAGATTCCACACACTCTTACAATGCTGATGGCTGCGTTTCTGACCTTCCATGTATGCCTTTTGCACTAGAAAATACCAATCTGATGCTATATATTGCACATATTGTGTTTTGCATTGACCATAAGGCCTTTATACTGTTTATTAAATTAATTATGTACATTTTTCTAGTGTCATTTATGCTCTCTGTGTTTGTTTGGAGTGTACTGTAAACAGTATTTTGTTTCCCTCCATGTCTATTACATATCGTGGCACCCTTCCTTAAATCCTTGAATTTTCTCAGCCAAAGCTTTGTTGGTTTGGGTCGTGCGTCTCCCCAGCCCCTCACCTTGTTGAGGTGGAGCTGCTGCTGCTGGAACTGCTGCTTGTGCTTCTCCAGGAACTGCTGGTGCTGCTGCTGCACCACCAGCTGCTGCAGGGCCAGAGCCTGGGCGTGGGCCTGCGCCGCGCTGCCCTGGGGCAGAGGGGCAGACTGGGTCCGCCCCAGAGGCCGGTGCTGACGCTGCAGCTTAGCCATGGATGCCACTGGAGACATGGACAGGCCGCTCACACCTGGGACACACACACAAGACATGGGGGGAGGTTTGGGAAGGGGTTCAAGGTTCAAGGATTCATGGATTTTATTGTCATTGTAATACACAGCAAAATACAGTTTGGCACTCTCTAGCAGCAGTTGTGTTTATAGGTTTAAATGATACAAAACACAAAAAGACACAATAAGACAATGACAAATAAAACGATGACACAAAGACAAAGACAAAATTACAAAAATAAGGTGGAACAGCAAAAAACAGAGTGGAAACCGAAAGCCCAAAAGGAGATTTTTTTCTTCATAAGTTGTCTGGCAGAGAGGGCCTCACACAAGAACAGAGGATGCATTGTTTTTTCAGTCTAACATCGGCTGTGCACTTGAAGTTGTATGTTCGGGGTTGAGCCACAAAGGGGTTCATTTTCTGCACTTCCTCTGTACTATAAAGTGACAGTACTGTTTAAACATGATGCATCCTTCTCCCAGTGAAACACAGGTCTCCTAGGACATTATACACTTCCAGTAGCCTACCTTTTCAAGCTAGTAAACGAAATGTGTCTTTTGCAGTCGCCTTGTTTCCCAGATTGAAAACTAAAAGCAAAGACGAATGACTTTTTGAATGAATGCTGTGGTGGAGCAGTCAAGGACAGGTTTATATCGTTCTGATGCAGAAGGAGTCTTGTCACACCACAATGACCTTTTATTGTAAGCTGAGGCTTTCGAGCTGAATGCTACAATACAACATGATTTCCTATTCCACTGTTATTGTGTGTTGGACCTAAGATTAGTCAGCAGATGTATTTCTGAACCTAATAAATAAAATACCATCTGTGCTGCCACACTGCAATTCTTCCATAAAAGCAAGCAGCTTAGTCTATTTACAGTGTATCATCCGGGTGAGGAAAGAAAGAAAAACTGTCTCCATCCAGTCTGGGAAATTATCTGAGAAGCTTGATTACTGGCAAATATCAGAGAAAGGGACTTGACTACCAAAGCGTTTTTTAAATTGTTGCTGAAAAAAGCTCATTGATGCGTAGTTACCACATGTCACAGTGGAGCGGGGTGTCAAACGGAAGCGGTATCTGATATGAAATGACAAAGTACGTGGATAAAGAGAGGATTTTTTTTAATGGCTAGATAACAAGGCTTCCTTTCATCTGAGCTGAAAAATGAATGACTGCGTCTGCTACTGGCTTGTGTGTGGGCGTGCATGTGTCCTTGTCACTCGGTACGTTGTTGTTGTTTTTGTGCGCTGTTACACACATACGTGCGTCATTGCCCATTCACTGCTTAATGCGCCGCTGAAATTAGCAGCAATACGGCAGTCAATGAGTGGGAAAAGGGCGCACAATGCAACCATGTCACACTCTCGTAACATACGCTGATATATGAAAGGAGCTCATTAGTTGGAGCAAATGAATGGACGTCTGTCAATGTGAGGGGGGCACACAGTGTACCACCGACACACCTCGCTCTGCGTGTGGAGATGGGGTTTCTTTTTGTGAGCGTCGCGGGAGCAAAACTAGATTGTTCTTTAACTTTCAGACTGAGCTGTTTTTGGTGATTTGAGTTTTTTCCTTTAAACTACACATCTGTCTGAAGGAATAACGATGAATAGCAATATTGCCTAACGCTTGAAGCTTATTCAAAACAGTCACAGTTACCATGAAATATCAAGGATTTGTTTTTCACAAGTTCAAAACACTTTTTCCTTACAAAGAAGCAATTAATTAGGCTAGACGGGCCACAATTAACTTGACTCAAAAATATATTTTTTTGGTTATACTTCATTTTGTCTGTTTTCGTTTTTTGTTGTACACCTAAAACCTTTTAAAATAAATATAGGGCCTACACACACACACAAGGAATCGATCACTCATTCCCATCCCTAGCTTTTATCTTTATCAATCACTTCTTGATTTAGTGAAACTTCTGTTACTACTCCTACCTGTCACCAGGGGGCTCTGTGCTGGGCTCTGCTCCATGAGCACCATGTGTTGGAGCAGTGGACTGTGAGTTCCCGCCTCGGCCAGGTAGGGGGTCAAGTGGAAGGGAGGGCTGAGGGAGAGAGCCGGCTGCAGACCTGCATCCTGCTGGGCCGAGGTCATCTGGAGAGGAGGCAGAAGGTGATGAATAAACGTTCAAACACAGGACCCTTTACAGATGAACAGATGCACATAGCACCTAGCTAGAAATGTCTTCCTTCCTTACATTGGAAGCAGCAGTGGCCGTTGCTGTGGCAGGCAGCCCCAGGGTGATGTTGGGTAAAGATGGTGAAGTGTAGAGGGACAGCTGGTTGAGGGAGCCCCGCTCAGCACCGCCGCACAGCCGCTGGGCCAGAGACGCCTGTGAAGCACATTTAAATGATTTATCTGTGTTTGCATCATGAGGAAAGAACAGCGGAAGGGGCAAAACAACACTGTGGCAGTAGATGTCCACACATGGCGGAAAGAGCTTAGTTTGCACCCCACCGGCGATATGAACCCACCATGGCCACAGGCCTCCTCCTCCACACTGCATGAGTGCCCCTAATGGCCACCACAAATAGCATCTTGCCAGCTCCTTGGCTCTCTTCCTCCTCTGCAGACCCATCATCTGAACATCCCTCACTCAGAGCCTTTGCACACGCCATAGGCTGCTGAGTTTGAAAGCTAACAACTGGCACCTGTAGGCCCGCACCCACACAAAGCAGCAACAATTCTCTCAGAGTAAAAATGTGTTTACAATTTCAGTTTATGTAGATTATATGCAAATGCTGCAGTGTACAATTTTGTTCCAATTAGGGTTCATCTCATACAAAGGCTTTTATAATGAAGCAGTCTATTGCTAATGCTTTGTGCCATGATACATTATCCTTTCATGCTTTAAAGTATTTATTGTTTCCCAACTATTCTACCTGTATTTATTTATATCTGCAGAGGAGAAATGAATCAGAATTGTTAAATAACAGCTCAATGAAAGCAAATTCATATTCATATAATGTTCTACACCTTAGGTGTTTAAGTGACAAGTTACTAGCTGTATATGTGTGTGCGTGCCGTGCACGCGTGTGTGTGTTACCTCTGTGTTGTTGGAGACTGACAAAGTGATGCCGTTCTCATTGGGGATGTTGTTGGAGCTGTTATTCGGGGAGCTTGGGCCTGAGCCGGGGGCACTGCTACACACGGAGTCTGAAACAAACACACACACAGACAAATCAAAATAAATACAAGCAGAGAATACAGCAAACCCTTTGAACACCAGACGGCTGTGGATTTGAGCGTCCCTCACCTGCCATGTCGAGTGAGCGTTTCTTGGCCGTGGTGATGGGGCTGTCTCGACGACGCAGCAGCGGACTGCTCCTCCGCTCGCTCACCTTCTGCTTCAGCCTGGAACGCAGCTTCAGGTTGGGCTCCGAGGCTGGAAGAGGGAACGGAGAGAGCCAGGGGATTGATTGATTGATTGATTGATTGATTGATTGATTGATTGATTGATTGATTGATTGATTGATTGATTGATTGATTGATTGGTGAACTAAATGCTCAACTGCAACAGTACATGGTGAGGACTGTGCAATCACATCATACACCAAAATGGAGATTCAGCTGAGAACAATACTTGTATATAAGTATATAGTGAAAGAGAGAACGCAGGATGCATCTTGATGAGGAAATGTATTTATATGTGACTATGTCAGATTAATAATGGAAATATGACAATGCTGAAGCAAAGTAAACATAAGTCAAGTATTGGTTTGAATCTAGTCCAGTTCGGGAAACTTGGGCTTTTCAGGTCTGCCGGCCGTAAATCGATTTGTCTAAGTCCCCCGTAAATCGGACCTGAGCAATGGCATTTATAAAAAATTCAATAAAAATTGCGTTTCATAAACATTTACATTTCCTCATGGGAGGTTTAAATGGGGCGACCGTGGCTCAGTTGGTAGAGCGGGTTGGCCAATGATCAAAGGGTTGGCGGTTCGATCCCCGCCCGGCCACCTGT
Source organism: Ammodytes marinus (assembly GCF_949987685.1). Taxonomy (NCBI): domain Eukaryota; kingdom Metazoa; phylum Chordata; class Actinopteri; order Uranoscopiformes; family Ammodytidae; genus Ammodytes; species Ammodytes marinus. The sequence continues at coordinate 9,773,399 of NC_137228.1, forward strand.
GTCATGGTTGTTGTGTCCTTGGGCAAGACACTTCACCCACCTTGCCTCGTGTAGATGTGTATGATTGCTGTATGTTTGAGGTGGTGGTCGGAGGGGCCGTTGCCGCGGAATGGCAGCCACGCTTCCATCAGTCTGCCCCAGGGCAGCTGTTGCTACTATCGTAGTTTACCACCACTGACCGGTATGACTGTGTGTGAATGAATGGAACCTGGAACCCTCTAAAGCGCTTTGAGTCCTTAGGGAATAAAGCGCTATATAAATCCTATCCATTATTATTATTAAATTGATAAATCTAAATTACTTACAAGCTGCTATACAAGCTCAAGCATAAGAAGAGTTTCTTAAGCCAGCTAAGTACCTCGCTGGTTTATGTTTTATTTATTAATTTGATCGGAATTTCCAAAACGTTTATAAAAGAAAATTCAAATCAGTTTGTGCTTCGGTTAATTGAAAAAAAGTTCACAGAACAGGCTCATCATATTTTTTCAACATTTAACATGTTTTCCTTTAACACTAAACATATTCGACAAAGTTAAATGTGATCTCACCTAAAGAGTGTTAATTAGGAGCCACACCTGTATCTTATTATCTGTTGTACTTATAATGAGGTGTGTCACATGGTGCCATCTGGTAACTTTGTTTTTTTTTTCAACTCCTCGGTGCCAACACCCCTGTCAAGCCAGTGTGATGTTAACCTGCGTCAGCAGGGCTTTGGACAAATCAATCAAAAGGGTGGGAGAGTTCCTTAAGCAACAGTCTCACAGGCTTTGAGCTTAAACTTCTCTCCTCACTCTGATCCGTTTTGGAGCGTCTTCCACAGAGCGACTCTTATGAAATTCGGTAGACAAAATGTTACAAGCTCCAACTCAAGTACGGCACAATTCCTCACAATTGAAATGCTTTCTGAACAGGTCACATTCTGATCCATTTTCCCAACAACATTGTGGCTAAAGAGCAATTAGTTCCAATTCGGGATGTCTGACAGCCTAAGGGGCCTCTTGGTCTTTTGTGCACACTGTCACTAACTTGTGAATGGAGACAGGGAGAAGGGAACGGCATGTCACCTTGTCTCTGGCAATGGAGGCTAATGATCTGTTTACTCTGCCCTGCCAATCAGCAGCCGTGGATAATTTCACTATTCATTATCCAATTTTTAAAAGGAGAGTTGAATCCAAATGTGGTAACTAACCCTGATTAGAAAGTGACCTGATTAATATGCTTCTTAATTTCTAACATTCTAACACTGAAATGCTACTTTAACTTGAGGAATCTTCCATGTAAAAATAGCTTTCAAGGAAACTTTGATCAAAAATCAACTAGTTTCCATTCACAGTGTCAAGTAAAAATAAATGTGTGGAAAAGAGTGAAGTGTGAGCTCTGAAGTGTGAAGGTACGGCAGCTCAGAGTGGGAGGAAAAAGCTCAGTCCAGATGGAGTCAAACCAATTAATTTAAGTGGGAGTTTGTAGAGCCAATTTACTACAAGTCTGGCTTTCTGAGGTTCCCTGTCCCTGAATATGATTTTTAGATCTTTGCAAACAATGAAAATGAAAGTATTCTGCAAAAAAATTACACTAACTCAACAGTAAAAGAAATCCTGCTAAAAACTAACCAGCATTCAAACTTCAGATTCTTAACATGACTATTTCTGTGGTTACTGCTGTCTGCTTTAGTAAAATCAAAAATATATGCTTCAGGTTTGCATAATGCATCATCCTGACATCAAATGACTGTGTCCACTCTATACAGAGAACAAAAGTTGAAACTACGTCCATGAAGATAAGCCAAATGTTTACTTTGTTTGTCTCAACTTTTATAAAGAAAACAAAGAGAGTTTCTGAAAGTCATTCCTCGACCAGAGTCATTAAAAACAAATCTGAGTTTCTACAGAATCAGAAATACTTTATTGATCCCTGGGGGGAGGGGGGGGGGGACTCGCTTTGATACAGTAAGTCTAAAGAATATGTGCTTAATGCAACCAGGTATAACCAAACAATAAAAATCGAACAATATTATTAATATAGGAATAGAACATTAGACTACAATATTTACACAATGTAAGTACTGGAGTAAATGATATATGTAATATGTACACATATTGACGTCAGAAGTGTTATAAGTATAAATATAGCTTAAACAAGTACAATATTATAATATAATTATAATATAATTATAATATATATAAAATCTTAAGTGGTTGTAATATTTTAAAGCCCAAACATAGTTGCACCCTTTTCTATGGTCATCACCTAGTTATTGCAACACAAGTGAATAATAATAAAACAACATCTTAGAGAAATGCAACTGCTAAGATATAAGATGGTGCTTTGGGAACAAAATGTGGTATAAGTCACATTTAAGGAGGTAACGTGATTGTAATTGCGCCTGGATCGATCCTACGTCTCCAATTTGCTGAGTGTTGGGAATCAATGCGAATAATTATTTTCATTTTGGTAGATTAATGATGATTACATTAATATTGCAGCAGTTTATAATGAGAAATTATACCTGGTGCTACATAGCCTTGACATAGCTGAATCATAATAAATGAAAGGCCTTGGGATAGGCCTTGGGGAGGCATGAGCACATACAATAACACATGATATCTGTGCACAGATGGTGCATTGTCACCCTGTTAAAATGGGCCTCACAACAGAGGTGAAAGGCTGTGTATTCAGTGTGTGGCATGTTGCTTTGTATTAATGGGCGAGCTGTTCAGTCTGGTTTTCGACCGACTGAACGTACTGTACAGTGCTAGTCTGCAAGCCTGCCTATGTGCTATTGTGTCCATGTGAAGGATGTGCTGCCCCAGTTAGGCTACAAAAAAAACATTTGTTATCGGTGAAAAGACAGCATGCTTTTCTCTTCCACCATTAAAATTACACCCAAAAAGAGGTCCCAACCTTTCCCAGCCATCTACATCTTTCTGAGGCCTTCATGTACATGCTACAGACGGGGCATAGTGTAAGTTCATCTGATTCTGTCTCACACCCGTTTGACCGAGGCTCAGGCATTCAAGCACCTCTTGTCATGCAACTCTTTCTCCACCATACAATTAGATCATCACGGGTATCTTACTAATGGCATCATAGGGCATTGAAGTTATAATCCTTAATATTAAAATTAAATCAAACCCCATTTTTTAAATGCTATTTATTGTTGTTCAATGTATTTATAATACATATGTAATTACTATCTATGGAGTATTTTTCACTGTAAGTGGCCAACAGTTCAGCACTGAATTAAAATTGCCTATCTAAGCTCAGGGGATTTAAAGGAGACAATGCAGCACGTAATTCAGCGTCAACTGCTCTTGCTGTACGCTGCTTGACATCAAATCACAGTTGCAATTATTACTGACTTATTTCTTAATCAAAACACTTTTTTTGTTTTTTTGGATGCACGGTAAACGGATACAACAGCTGTTCTAACAAAGTAACTGCTCTACGAGTGTTACAATCAACCAGGAGTGAATTCTTTAGGATCAAAACTTGGAAACTCCAATATAAGCCATCTTTAGCTTAATCTATCATCATAGTTTTCTTATATCGCTTAGGATAAGAGTATTAAAGCTGCACTAAACTTTTCAAACGTAAACAACAAGATGGGAGATGCACAAAAGAGCGCTGTTGCTTCCTCGGACCGTTGCTGGGAGCCCTGGGTGCCAGTCCTGCCCCCTGGCCATAAAAGTGAGGCCAGGCGGCGATATAAAAGAGCCTCTAACCTCTCCGGAGCTGGCATTACCATAAGTAAACCCCGCAAAGCGCGTCAGCACTGTGGGCAAATATCAGGGTGGCATGGGTTCTCTCCTCTCTTGGCAACCGAGCACAATCCTTGGCCTTATAGAAAATCAAAGGACTGACACTCCGGGGACGATCATTTCCCTCCCTGCCATATTCCCGCCTTTTTTCCCTTTCTTTCTTTACGTTAAGCAAGTTTTTCGGGATTAGGGCATCATTGTGCCACTTGCTGGATTTAGTTGAAATCCTGCTTGCCAGCTTTCACAATCCCTACTTTCATTTTCTATTGCTGTGCTTTTAAGAGAAAAAACACAAATGCTTATCCTGACAAGTAAATACTGGGGTCTTGAGGTCCTTTAAATGGTCAGTGAAGCCACCAAAGGGTCCACTCTCTGTCCACTCTCTTCATCCGCTCTCCATCTTCTTGTGTTCCTTGTCTTCTCTTCATGTCTCCTTCCCTTCCCTTTCACTCTCCTATTTCTTCTCCTCTCTCAGGGAGGAATGCGGCTGTGTGGGCCAGTGTCAACTGCGGTCTGTGTCTGCAGTTGTAGCCAGAAGGCCGAAAGGCTCAGAGTCAACAGGGCTGGAGCGCTGGCTGAAGCCGCCTGCCGCCGCGCTAAGTGAATAATTGCACTGTAAGACGACCGCTGCTTCACGGCTACACCACCGCACACACCACTCACACTTCAGACACACACAAAACCGTACACATACACACATAGCCACACACACACACACACACACACACACACACACACACACACACACACACACACACACACACACACACCTGACAAAAACAAGCTGCAAACAGCTGGTTTCACTCTGCAAGGGCTTCTGTAGTTTCAGCAGGGAAGCCTATAGAAGACGTTAGATTGTAGCCCACAAGAAACCAAAAAATCCAGCGGCGCATTGGGCAGCGTTGTAGGACCTCTAATGACTTCTGACAAGCTTTGTCGCCCATGTAAAAGAAAACATGCTGTTGTATGCAGAGGTACAACCCCTACTTGAAGCAGCAGTGTGTCTGGGTTCAAGTGCACTTTGTTAATAACCTTCATTCATGTGTAGCACTTTTCATAAAACAAGATTACGAAGGCCTTTACAGATAAACAATATTAAGATAACAAGTAATTATAATAAGTAATTAAAAAGCCAATTTGAAAATCAATTCTTTGAGCCATGGGTTCTAAGACGGTGTTATTGCTGCTGCGTTTCATACAAGCTCAAGGTGGTCAATTATTTTCCTGGAATGTACTGTACAGGAAGTAATTATATGTTACATGGTTGGACAAAAACATGAATAAGTTGAAATTATAGAAATGTATCCACTCTTAGTTGCGCTTCTGAGCTGACAAATGAAATATTGCTTAAATGTTCTCAAACTCAAATACAACCCAAAGATCTATGGCTCAGATCAGTTCATTTTTTTAAGGACGTTTTTAAGAGGAAGCAAATCAGTTTGTTTTTCGTGCTAAAGGTTAAATCAGCAATTACCTTTAAAAAAAATATATATTAGACTTCCAAGATTTCACATTTCTAGGAAAGGTTATTAGTGAGTAGACAGACAAAAGTTCTGATGTGTTTTCTGTTGGTGTATTATCAGAATTTACAGTGAAAAGAAAAATATCAGTTGTTAATCACTTGGCCCAAGACTTTAATGCAAATTGAAAACAATAAAGCGGCCAGGAATGGAGCCCTGGGGAACCCCAAAAATAATTGTTGCAATGCCAGAGATGTTCATAGGTGACATGGCCTTCAAACTAATTAAAAGCAGCAAAAACAGCAAGCATCAGAGTGCTGCTCCATGTTACTGATGATCTAATACAACCTCTAACCAGTAAGAACCTGAGCGAATGTACACGGCGCTTTCTAAATTCCTGGCTCAAAGGGGACATTTTGACAAAGGACAAACAACCTAGAGGAAATGTAACTACTAAAAACAAATAAAACATCAGGTGCTAAAATGGTAAAAAACCTTTCCACTCTATTGAACTCTTGAACCACCTCAATACTCTCTTGAATACTCTCATGTGGGGATGCTTGGTGACCCTGACAGTCTAATGTGGACGAGATTAATGGTTGGTTTCCAATTCCATACAAATTACACAACTGCTACTGGACATGACATGTGCTAGTGTGTATGACCTCTCTGACTGGGAGCCTGCATATGGGCCTATAGACTGCACTACATTCAAAAAGCGTTTAAGTGTGTGTGTGATTTAGGCCTACCAGTCTTTCGCAGCGGGAAGTCATCTCGGGGGTTGTAGACACCCAGTACAGGATGGTTGTAGGTGGACAAACCAGTCTGTGGAGGCGAGCTCTGGTCCAGGGAGCTGTGCTGGGTTTTTCTATAGAACAAAAAACATAAAAGCACACACAGTGTTAAAAGTGCCGCCAAGATTGCAAAATCACGCTAAACAAGGCCAAACATTCATTTCCCAGTGGGACATGTGACTGAATGAGTATTAATCCCAACAAAGTAACTAACTTCGTGGCTGTCAAAGATCTGTATAATTAACGCATCATGCAAATCCCTTGGCAAGAACGCAGATATTCGCTGCCATCTGTTCACTACCTACAGAGTAAGGTAGCGTTTGTAGGCAAAGTTAAGCTGAGATGGCTTCGGACCAAATTTGTGTTCCCGACAGGCGGATGCACCAACGCATCTCATCCAAATTGGAAATTTACACAAGGCCAAAATAAAAAGAGAAAGTTTTTATCACTTTGAGCAGCCGAAAGTAAACGTTTGTGGGTGTTTTATTGGGTCACACATAAAGATTATGTAACATTATATATTTGTATTTGTATTTGAACTACAGTATATAGTTTAGTGCTTTTACTGTGCCAAAAAGAAACATAACTTGGCAAGGATGTCCAGCCCTCAACTACAAACTATTATATTTAAGGATTATGCCAGGTGATTTTACAAAGCAGATTTTTTTCATCCTTACTTTAGTTTAGAACTGAAAAAGTGAATTAGAAAAAGAAATCTGCATAACCATGTTTCCGGTCATGCAAAGTGTACATGGTTACTCAGAGACAATGAAGAGCATGTGACAGGCAACTGCAAAGAGGAAAAAGCAAATGTACACACCGGCAAAGGGCTCCAGAGACGCTACAACAAACACTTTTCCTTTAGAGCCCCTATCATCAGGTACCAATATCCTGCTCTCACTTGTATGTGTGCGAGACTGTGTATGTGTATTCCCTATCTTTGTTTTATAACACCGCTAGATCTATCTCTCAGCACGGCAGGTGTTGAAGAGGGGGGAAGCTCTGTGACAGATTAAGACACAATCCAATACATTATTCATCCGCTGTCAGTGAGAGAATTACCATCCAAACTTAGAAGGATCTGCGGTTATCGTCTACGGTATTCTACTGCTTACCATCATAACATAGGATTGGAATAGAAAAACAGCAGCAGCCATGAAATTCAAATTGTTTTGCAGCTTGCACGCTGACAGGAGTGATAGTGAGTCGTCAATGTGAGGCAGGTGATGATGTGATATATTATTTAGTATTTCCTTAACTGTGTAATGCAAACCACTAGCTGTGGTTGTGGGTGCACAATTAAATCGAAATGTATCTCTGCTTTTTCTTTCTGTCTCCATGCATTCCATGGATAACTTACCGGTACCAGTAGGGAGCGTCGTTGGGGAGGCCCCCTTGGTTGAGGCTCCGCTGGGCAAGGGCCTTCTTCTTGTTCAGGACAAACTCCTGGAGCCGCATCTTCACCTCGGTACTGGCCACAGCACCTAACGGGTGAAGAAATAGAAGAAAAAGATGTAAAGACAAACTGGCCAAAAGAAATCAAAAGAACAACCTCAGGGAATGTAAATCCAATTACAGATTACAATACTTGTGTCTAAAGCTGACACGATTAGTCAGTCAATTCATTTATGGCTATTTTGGTAGTAGTTAAATACCATATTTTCTCTTGGTTTCAGCCTTTGCAGTGTGAGCATATGATTGATCAGAATTAATTATTTTTCACGATGCGTGAACAATTGATTGGTCAATTGAAAAAATCATCAGCAGGTTAATTGATAATGACATTATATGGATAAAGCCCTGAAGCCTGACTGTCATAGCCGGAGGAGTAGGGGATTTTGATACAAAAAAATGCAGGAAAAAAATGAATACAGCGCAAAATCCCCCCAAAAAATGGCCTCAAACCACACTTGGACAGGTACACGTGAGAGCAAACACACTGAGCACACACACACACACACACACTTGACTCGCACGGATGCTGCCTCGATCTGTAACCATTTTCCATATAGTGTGTAAACTGCTCTCAAGGACTCCTGTCCACTCACTTTCAATGAACTGTTGAGAGACATCCAGCAGGCAGCGGTAATAGCTCGGCTTAGCCCCAGCCAAGGCCACCGGCTAATACAGCTCGTTTACCACAGTAAATACACAGGTTCTCCAAGTAAAATGGAAATACGCCGACACAGAACACATACGCACTCAAACACTCTTGCATGCCTGGAAAACACATTCTGTGAATAGTGATCTCAACGGTCCTTACGACCTTGGAGCATATGTTGAATGGAGAATTCTTGCTTAGTAGATTTAGATTTTATATTAAAATAAAATATATATCTCACATCCACGCTTTTAATAATATATTCACACAGCATGCAGCTACAGATAGGTAATGTGATGTTTATGGCTCACATTGCAATTTCGAAGTGAAGTGACTGTATAATAACTGTTTGGATAAAAATCCTCATTTGCTGTTGGCTACTACATTCAAATGAAAGGATCGTGCACAGTAAGGGATAAACTGGAGGCTATTTACAAGTTACCAACATGGAGTTTTGACTGAATTTCTGATGAAAGGTGTGAAATGTTTTCTTTGCAATCATTTCTCCAACAGCTTTTTTTTTACTCCAAAGTGTGAATAAATGTTTCACACATTGAAAGAAAACTAAAAAGGCCTTACAATTTCTTCCAGCATTCACATTAATGTGACCGAAAAAAGTCACTTTTTATTCAGTCAGTCAGTCAGCTACTATTATTCAGCTACGTTTGAGCTGTTTTGGAGGCTTTAGATGGGCTAGCCGTGCATCTCAATGTGGTCTTATCTCTGCCACTCACTCTCTTGTCCCCTCTCCTTGTTCTTCAGCAGCTGTATCTTCTGCTCCCTCTGCTGCTTCTCCAGCTCCTGCTCCAGCCGGTGGTTCTCCATCTTCCTCTGGTGCTCCAGCAGTTCCTGCTGGTGCTTCAGAGCCAGGAGCTCCTGTTGCTGCTGTGGGAAGAAACACCACAACCATGTCAGATAGAAAAGTATGGAATAGAAATCACCGAGGCCTCTTCAACACTGTGCAGAGGAGAATAATGAACACCAATGAAATGTTCCTGATTTATTAGCACACACTGATACATGTTTAAACTTTTTGCAAAGCCTTAAAATGAGGAGCCATTTACAACTTCTTCAGCCATCCCACTTAACCCTTTCACGCATAGAGGTCACTACAGTGGACAGCTATTCAAATGCTGTTTTCTTGAATATGCATGGGTGTAGATCGCCTAGTTGCATATCAGCCACTACAGTGGACTCTTATGTGTCATCCAATGCACTGCCAACCAGTGGCCAACCATTGTAAGAGCAGCCACAATTAGTCAAAACCAAGATGGCCGACAGGGAGCAGAAAAGTTGTGTAGCTCAGGAATATCCTGTAAATACTTCAAGAATAGCAGACTCTGGCAGGTAAAAAAAATATGGCAACATCAAGTAACATCTTAGGAGTCATATAGTTGTTAAAATTTCCAATGATTGATTTTACATTGGGAGGAAATGATGTTTAATCACATGTCCACTAAATTGGACATCATGCATCACGGACTTCAATAAATACTATGACTGCAGATGTGTTGTGCTTAAAAAAGCTTATTTTGCTGTAACTTTTTGGTTTTAAATCAATTGATTTATGTTATTAGAATGCAACTTGAAGTATTTGTGTAAAAAGAATAAAAAAATTCCAGACCATTCCATTATGTGTAAAACAGTTGGTGTCACTATGATGCCAATTTTCATATTAAAATAGCTTTGATGATGTGATGTACAAGTCAGTAGGCTATACTGCTAAATGACATCTGAAAAAGAGAAATTGGAAAACCAAGGAAAAAGTTATCTGTTATTTTTATAGAAATTTTTTATTGAAAAAATTATTCCACGCTTTTGCATTAGATTGAAGTATTGGAATATGTTAATATATGTGAACAGGCATTGAAAATATATATTATTTTATAGTTTTCAGATAATATATCATTTTTTTCACTGTTTTGTTAAATAAATAAGGTCAAAATTGAGAAGTCAAAACGCATGGAGTCCACCCGAGTGGACATGTGTAAAACTCTCTGAAAAATGTGTGTTTAAAAAAAATGAAGTTATATTTTTTCTTTTCATGCCTAAAGAAGTATAAAATCACTTGAGAAAAAAATCCAGACTAAGGATATCATAATTCATGCATGAAAGGGTTAATATGTTCTGTTCTAAATGCCATCAGCTCATTACTTTCTCATCTTTAAACATAATTATATCTATTCCACTCCTGGGCTGCCCAAGACGCCGTCTGAAATAATCTCTTCAGACAGCTGTTCAAAGCAATGAAATAAAAGTTTAGCAACTGTCTAAAAACCTCAGGCCACAAGCTCAAACCCTTAAAAGAAATATAAAAACTATTTAAGTGAGGATGAAGCTTTTCACAAGACACAGAATCCAATCTGCTCACTTCCTCGTCGTACAAAGAGATCGAAGAACATCTGTTCAATGCTTTGACTGTAAAAATCTGTCCTCTTCTAGCCTTTATACTGATGGAACGGGCGCTTATGCAGCTTGACAGTTTATCCTGTGGCCAAAAGGTCAAAAATAAAAGCAGAATGTGCTCACAAATACCACTTCGTCCCAGTCAAGTGTCTTTGAACGAGACCCAGATCTCACAGTGAGTCACTGTGGATAAGAGCATTAATGAAATGCTACAAATGCACACTGAAATCTGCTTTCACCTTAACTTGGAGCCTGAGTACATTCCTTTGACCTGAGGCACCAGATCAAGGGACCCAATTACTCTTTAATGTCTCTGTAATATACAATAAATATAGGCAAGCTGTCTGCGCTCTCACTCAGCCAGCTGCATAAAGACCTCTCTCCCTGACTCGCCTGAGGAATCCACGGTCTGCCCTTATCTTCAAACTCCCCTAATGGCAATATTTGATGAGTTTACTGTAACTTGCGTGTGCAATCAACTTCTGATTTTCTTAAACTCAGCAAATTAGACGCTCAGTAGCTGGGACGTGCTCTTGTTGTTTACCGTGAGGGGCAAAATCAAATGTTTGAGACAAGCCTGGGAATAAATTAGTAGCTGAAGGTGAGAGGAAGGTGAGGCTCTCTGGCTAGCTTCCAGGACTGGTGTTTTTTTTTTGGCTTTCAATCAACGTTGGCGATAGAGGATTGAGTGGGTGGGAAAGCTCAAAGTAACCTCTCCACCCACATACACAAACCTAAACACACACACACACAAACCCCTGTGGCTCCACTGGCCAGAGATGTGCACACCGAAATTCACTTTTGACTAATACTGTGAAGAGCTTCGGGATAGACTTCCCTGTTGTCAGCATGCAAGAAGTGTGTGTGTGTGTGTGTGTGTGTGTGTGTGTGTGTGTGTGTGTGTGTGTGTGCGCGCCCGCACGCATGTGTGTTCAATGTGTGTACACAGGGCCGTGAATGGGGCCGATTGAAGCCGGGCTGCCCTGCTCTGGCCGTGCGTCACTCCCCTCCACCTGAGTGGTCCTGCAGCCCCACCACAGGCCAGACGGCCCCTTCACTCATCCCTCAGCATCACAACAAAGTAACCCAGCAGTGGGGACCCAAAGCTTCATTACATTTTGTTTGTGGGGCGCTTGTTGATATCAAACTCTGTGACAGTTGTGTTTAAAAAAAGAGAATGAACAGAGGAAAGACATTGAAAAAGATTAAGGAAAGACAGGAAAAGAGGGGAAAGGGGACGGACGAGACGACAGTAAGGAAGGAAGAAAGGAATAAGAGAGAGACAGACCTCCGATACGAATCAAGTGGCATGCAAGGAATAAAAATCATTTCATTCCAACCAATGTAATCCCGCACATTTTAATCTAATCTCCTTCCCCCACGATCCATTTTTAGTCCGAAAAAGAAAAAAGAGAAGTAGATCAGCTGCATCTGCATCTGTGGTTATTACAATTCATTACAGAAAAATTCGAAAAAAGAACAAACAATTTTAGAATATTTTTGCATGACTTTTCTCTCCGGGGGCCCTGATGTATTAAAGGTTTGGAGCGGGGTCATGCTGATCTAGATTCCTTTTGTATTTGCAGGTCACTAGGATATCGGTGTGTGGTCCGAGCTATGTGTACCGACTGTACCACTCAACGTGTGAAGCGATCCCGCCCTCATAGTGCTGTTTAGTGTCTTTTCTGAAAAACAAATACACTGGAAGTAACATATATCACCACTGCATTATGTTTTCATTTGATATGTAAAGCAGGACTGGTGCATCATGGTTCCGAGCACGTCCTTGCATTGCTCTTATCCGAACCCCGAAGTTGAAGCAAATGAGGCCAAAGTGCCTCCTGGTTCCTCTGCTCCCTCTTCACGCCGGGCAAAGTGATTTAGAGCTGTGTTGGCGCGTTTAGTGTGTTAATGAAGAATCCTGTGGCAGGCTGAATTAAGAGCTGCCTCTGCTTTGTTTAGTGCACTTTTAAATAGGTTTGGGGCCACATGCCGGCCTGGATTGTTGCCTCTTGGAGGATTTCGATACGAAAACTCTCTCCTATTTAATTTCTTGTGATTGTGTTTGTTTATGTGAATTGCTGGCTGCAGTTGGTCTACACAGCTTCAATGGTTGATGATGGAATTCTTGACTCTAAATAGAGGCCAAAAATATTCAAGAGTGCAAGTACTCTTTATACACATTAATAAGTTAAGGGAGTTCCCTGAAAATGTGATTGAATAAAAAAAAATAAAAGGCTGTATCCAAAATCTATTTTAAATGTTTTAAAAAATAAATTTTCAACTAACGATTTTCGTTTTTTAAGAGATGCAAATGTAGGCATAAATAGTTAGACATTGCCAAGTTTTATGTTGGTATCTATAAGTTACATATTCACCTGCAGTGTCACGCCTTAAACAAACATCTGGCCCTTTATCATAATAGTACATCTCACTTATTTAGATAAGCCAATATATCTTTAGCTGCCTATTTGAGAATACGAATAGCATTCTCCAGTCAAAATGACCCTTAAGTCCACTCAAAGTCCATGGTAATACCTGGATGTGTTCCTGGAGCTGGGCCTCGTGCTGGCGGGACAGCTGCTCGTGCTGGCGCTGGAACTCTGCGATGAGGATCTGCCTCTGGATCTGCTGCTTCTGCTTGAGGGTCAGGAGCTCCTGCTGCAGCTGCTGCTCGCGCACAGAGGCCCCACCCCCCTGGCCCTGTGTTCCCCCCAGACACGACTGCTGAGTGGGAGGGGACAGCGAGGCCTGCTGCTGCTGCTGCTGCTGCTGCTGGTGGTGGTGGTGATGGTCCACGCGCAAGTCCATGGGGATGGCTGCTGGAGGGAGACGCAGGGGCAGCGCAGAGTTGATGTCCACTGTCGGAGAAACAAAGACATGTTGGAGCAGAGTTACAGCCCAAACAGGACGCTGGTGTATCCTTTCAAGCACTACATTTCTTTTACGTGTTCCTGGGTCTTCTACAACTGGTCTTCCCGATTGAGCCAAACATGGGCGTGCTTGTTCTTCTTGGCTGCTATATTGAATTTCTGTGGTGGTGAGCTATTGCTATTGCTAATTAGTTAATAAATACACCAGCTTTTCTCTCTTTTTTGTGAAGGACATACTTGACAGTGTAAGGGTTAACAAAACACCTGTACAGCCATGTAAAACAAGATGTATTTTACTGAGAAGGATAACACTTTAGTTGACTTACAATTCCAAACAGAAGTTATACAAATTTTAATGTGTTAAATTAAAATTCAATGTGGTGTGGTTCAACAGCTAACCCGGATCACTGAACAAATCTTCTAATAGGAATCAATGAAGCTTAAAAAGGATTGACATTGATGCCTTTTTTCCCCATCATCTCTTGCATATGTATACACACACACACACACACACACACACACACACACACACACACACACACACACACACACACACACACACACACACACACACAAACACACACTCAAAAAAACCTGCAGCACACACGCGACCCGTGACTGATGCCGGCGACATCCGACAAAGATGGCATTGACCCGGTAAGGGGAGGAGAGCCACCCACAAATCACTGGACAGGAAGCCCTCCAATCACGTCGCTTCCTCCCCATTAAATCTGATCAAATACGAGTCGATTGGCTGATTATTTACCTACATGTTGACAGAGAGCGCGGCGAGAGCCAGGGATACTTGCCCGGGACTTTGTGTTAATAAAGAGGCAAACACGCCATCCCCAACCGGCACACTTAATAGCTGGGGTTACTTATGGAGCCACACGCTGTACCAAAACAAACGCACGCATATGCTCACACAGCCATGTGCATGAGAAAATACACACTGAGCATTATGCGGTGGAAAAATTCCTTCTTGGGGCTGCACTGGTTCAAAGCCAATGCCTAAAACCTGGAGAGATTTCTCAATATTATTTACAAAATGTCTCAATTGCACTCAAACCTGGTGTGAAAATGCCTTTTAGAAAGCTCCAAATGATCATAAACACAGTCTTCTAAACACTAACTGCTCAGAGTTACCTAAAACTGATTTCAGGGATTTCTTAAGAACAAGACAAGATATGGCGCCTTCAAAAAATTACATTTCCTTCTTTCCTCCATGGCTGATGTCATCCGTAGGAGAACAGAGCAACAATATGCAACAGGTCCTTAAGTACTGCCTTCATCATGTTGGGGGATGAGTCAGTAGTCAACTCAACACTTATCACGGCGTCTTATAATCTGCTTACAATGGGTCCAAAGAGAACATTTGTCTCTATTTTTTTCAACCAACTCAGGATACGTGGTCTGACATTTTCCCCTATCAGACTCCTTCTTTTATTCACTATTCAACTCCCTCCATAAAAAGGGAGCTGCAAGCTTTTGAAGTAGAAGTTGAATCTTCAAGATAATCAAAATGATAAAAGACTTCTCATTTATACTGACTTTTTTGGGTTTCTTTTCTCACAAGCAGCTTCCTGTGGTGATGTCACCATTGTACCTGGATCTGTATGAGTCACCATGCAGTTTGAGATCCTTAGTCAGTGTCTTCCTGACTGTTGACTTCTTAAAGTAGCAATGACTCTATATTAAATCCTATGGGTCACTTTCAATTGGCATCCAAGATAAACATGCTCTGTGACCGCTGATGTCAGGGTGAAAAAGGGGCCTAATTTTTCCAAATTTTCCCCCACATTTTTTTCTATTCTTAAATTAGTTTTCGCAACTGCAGGAACGAGCCAATTGTTTTAAGTCAGAGATATTACAAAAAAAACGAAAGATAAGACAGGAGAGATGGGATTATGCCTGAATGTGCACTTGTGTCAAAGCGTTCAGGCTCCAATCTTGGCTAATGCAAATCCATAACTCTCACACACAAACAATACGCGTGCACACACACTCATCCACCCCCGGTACATAGTGTTCTTCCACGGATATTATGCACAGAATGCCTTGCACACTTATTGATGGTTACGCACGGAAACACAATTTCATATAGCATTTCTTTTCAAACCACCGGCGCTAATTTCCCCACACAAACACACACACACACACCAAAGAGGGAGATACAGACAGGGAGATGGGGAGGGGCGTTAAACGTACCCATCAGTACCTCTTCTCCTTCCTATTCTCTCCGTCCTCTCCACTTTAGCACTGCACCTCTTCCGCCTTCAGTCTATTACAGATAATGACAGCGCGCTCCCTTCTTCCCTTTTCATCTGGCTGCTCCTCTCGCTCTCCACCTCTGTCACTTTTCGCTCCTGGCTCATCCCCTCTCCTGTTTAACCTGATGGGCGTCTCTCGCTCTCTCTCTCCTCCTTTCTCTCT
This sequence comes from Ammodytes marinus, assembly GCF_949987685.1. NCBI lineage: Eukaryota > Metazoa > Chordata > Actinopteri > Uranoscopiformes > Ammodytidae > Ammodytes > Ammodytes marinus. Next base: position 9,789,224 of record NC_137228.1, read on the forward strand.
CTCCTCCCCTCGTCCCCCGTTTGCCCAGTGATGACATCACAGGGCAGTCTCAGGCATGCAGCCTGTTTATTCTGCAGCCCTCTGCTTTTCCAGGAACCAACGTCACACACATACACACACGCACAGAGCACTCTCTGCTCTTTTCCCCGCTCGACCTGCTTTCCTTGCTTCTAAGGCCAAGGAAAACCCTTCACGCCGGTTTGCAGTGCATCGAATGTCTCTGCCTTCCCCATTCGGCTGCATGTCTCCCTCAGCACCCCCCACCCCACCCCTCTACTTATAATAACCATCTCTCTCACCCTCTCTCTCTCTAGCTCTCTCTCTCCGTGCGGTTTTAATACTGTGTGCTCAGATTCCTGGCCTGGAATTTGCCTGTATTTCCCAAACAAATAAAACCACAAAATGGTTTCAGGTGAAGCCGAGTGAGGACTTGCCCTGCAGGGAGGCTCCCCGGAGATTTCAATACTAAATGATCCTAATCAAATTAGGGATTAGACAGTTGTTTGTTATTGTTTCGTTTGTATGCCTTGACTCATTGTCAAATGTAATACCACACAGGTCTCTTATTTTGACAGACTGTTCACAAAGGTTTCGTCTGATGTGCACATTTGGTTAGACGTGTTAAAGTAAAAAGAGGTTTCTACCTATCTCTGCTGATTCATGTCAACTCCCCTGTTCATTCTGTTTACTATTATCATGTATGTACAACTGTTTTATCTATATTACCTACTTTTAACTTGTTTAATATGTGTGCAAATAAAACTCTAAGGAAAAGTCCTGCAAACATTAACAATTACTAAGATTTTCCTGAGAAGAAAACATTTGGTAATAGTTCAGTTAGATGTGTAGGTTAATGTGATGTTGATGTGAGATGAAATGTGTTTGTTTGTTTTAATTTGGGTGCATTTCGGATATATATGATGTCAATTTAAGTTAAATTCGAATATGCATTTTCCAATATTTGTTTGGATTTTTCGAACCAAACAGTTGATCAAGCAATGTAGAAAATAATGAGGAGATTAATCAGTGATGAAAATAGTCGTTAGCTGCACTCCCTAAACAGGTCAAGCTCAATAAGCTTGAAGTATAGTTCATTAAAAACTGAATTTGGCTTGAATGTCTACTGAGAAACTACCCAGAGTTGTGAATGCCGCTGCACTGGCAGGTTATAAAAAACAATTTACGGCCAATGAGAAGCCTATCAGACGCACTTGGCTGCCACTTGCCAAAGATAAACTCTGATATCGGCACATCTGTGAGTACTAGAAGTGACGTCAAACACGTACCTCGGTTTACTGATATGTGCCAGATAGGACACCATACGGGGGCACGCGGAGAAAAAGCAAAACAAAGAGAGAACGTGACGTCTCGCAGGAGAAACGGGAGGAGCTTACAGGGCTCTTACACAACTGACAACTTTATACCTCAATCAACACGACAACATTTGACAAGAGCAAGGACTTCAGCTCAATTCCAGTTTGTCAGACTGAAAGTATTTTCTCTGGGACCTGACGACTGAAGGGAAACAGAGTTGAGACCTGACAATTCTGTTCCTATTCTCTTGTTTCCTTTGAGCATTTGAAAGTTTCCTTAAGTTTTCATATGGAAAATGTTTAAAGTATGAAAGGAAATCTCTACAACATGATTTGAACATCTCAGCGCTGTGCATTTATAAGATTGCTCCGGGGATATTTTAATCTTTGGAAGCATTTATCAGCTTTCAGCTCCGTCTGCGAAACTTAAATCCCCTTCCAGCATCTTCCTCCGTGCACTATCCACCATCCATGTTTCTTCTTGCCCTATCCTTAAGCACTGCTCGGCATCTTTACCCGCTCGGTAGCTCTCCCCCTAGCCCTACCTTTCTTCCCTCCATCTCCTCGCAACAAATCACAATCTGTTAACAACCCCTCGGGCGCACTCCACAACTCTTCTGGCTCCTATTGCAGATCTATTTATACCAGGCAGACAATGCAGAAGGCTGGCGTCTCTGATTTGGGACTCTGTTGGCCGATTGTAGCCTATATCCCACGGTCTGACTGCCCATGCTCCACACTCGTTAGGCTTAATAGATGTCATACTGAGCCGGGGAGAGCTGTTTAGTAGAATGGGGTCTTTTTATTTTTTTAAAGATGAGAAAGAAGAGGAGCTATTCTGAAAAGGGGTTTCACGGTGAATTAAGCAGCAGGGCGGGAGGAGAGGCAACAAGTAGCACATCTGTTGAAGTTGGAAAATAGCTGCTGCGGTCTGCTTACTGATTGGTCTCGGAGGGTGCAGGTTGGGTGAGCATCAGCCCACGTTACTTTCTCCCGATTTACTCTGTCAGCTGCTCTGAATTAAGAGTGTTCCCCTCCGTGCACAATGCTAAAGCTCTCCGAAAATGATAAGACCCTTTTCCTGGTAATAAGCTCGCAGCAGAGAGCGATTGATATCTGGTTCCAAAATGGCACCGCGAGAAGCCTGTCAGGGTAGGGAGAGGAACAGGGGAGGGCGTGAGTCTTGTGCTGCCAAAAAGCAAGCTCGGACTTGTCCTAGCCGTCTCAGTGACGTCATACACCGGTCTGCAGTAGAGCTGTTTAAAGAGGAAGGAGATGGGTGAATGCAAGGCAGAGACATAACATGCCAGACGTAGCCGGGAACTACGTGTGAAGGTTCAGGTGCAGTACGTGCAGCCACGTGCTCAGTTCCATGAGTCTTTTCCCAAATGTTTCAAATAATAAAATAGGTTTAGTAGTGTAAACTTCACAATACTTATATCTATTGTTTTAACATTAGTATGTGTTAATTATTAGACGTGAGCCCTGTAACCAAGAAGTGGTCCCGGTGTTGAATTTACACAGACGAACTAAGAATTCAGATTTTTAGAGACAAGATGACCTTTTCAAGAAAACAGAGGTTAGTTTCATAAGGAATCTTTTCATTCATTTTTTGATTACAGTTCCAGACATACCCCTTTTTTCAGCTTGCTACGTTGTTAAGCTTTGTCGTTTTATGTGATTTTACAATCCATATCTTTTGGTTTTGAACATTTGGTGAATAAAACACCAAATATGTTATTTTATAAGGCTTTAGGGTCTTGAATTTAGGGACATTTTATAGACAAAAAGCTTAATCGATAAATCAAGTATATCATCAGCACATTGTCCCAACTATTATATTGAAGTGTCATCTGCTGAAGCTTATATTTTTTAAGTATATCCAATGCCAGGAGGTGTGAAAAAATGCCAAAAATATGCAATTATAACAGAAACAAACTAGCAAATCTATAAATCTGAGAAAGCCAGAACCTGTGAATGTTTTGCATTTTTGCTTGAGGAATGACTCAATGATTCAGACCAAAATATGAATTCATTTCCTGTTTTCGCCTAATATTTCAGCACTAAATCAAGAACAGCCAATTGAAGGCTTTCGTTTCGATCTCATAACAAGAGTTCAAGATATCGATATAGGCATTTAAAACAACCTGCGCTGCTTTTTGTAAAACCAAACTCAGGTGTTTACTTTTGACTCGTGAAGCTCCCTGCAGGTGCAGCGACCACTGTTTTGCATCCCGACAGAAAGGGCTGGATCTGATTACATAAAGATTAAAGGAAAAAAGCGTTTGGGAGTTTAACGATGCAACAATTGTATTTTGCATTTTCTATGAGCAAAAGCAGGCTTGGTGCCTCAGAGGTTTGCGCAAATGCTATCAGACAGGTTCACTCTCCCACGTCCTGTGAGGAGCAGATCCAAACAGTGCGGGGTCAAAAACACGCCATAGCAATGTGTGGAGAGAGGGCCCCCGGCAGCTCTGTATCCAAGACAACAGATTTGGAGAATATCTGATGAAGTCACTCCAGTGAAATTTCAATATTTTATCAGCCTCGCTGGAAGGCACGCGAAAAATAACCCCGTCAACAAGACGAGAGCACGTGAGTCTCCGCTGAATTGTAGGACCAGAAAAAGATTCTTTGCGTGAAAGTAAAAGAGGAAACTGAGTTATTATATATTTTGTTCTATATTGGAGCAACAGACTGGCCTAGCTCACCTGGCTGCGAAATCCTAGAAACAGAAAGCCCAAAGGAGCAGCATGGGGAGTAAATTATGAATGGCACTTCTATTATTTTCATTCCCTATTAAAGGAGAAATCCTAATTGTACTCTGTGGTGAAGAAGGGAGATGCACCTGGCAGTTAAAGCTCCCTCGTTATAGAATTAGATAATGTATTATGCATATATTACCTCGGACTCATTCCTCTTTCAGATTACCTCCTCTCCATCTGTGCCCCTTTCATATCAGCATGCTCACTCGCCTCCGTCTACACTCCTTCATCTCTGCACCTTCCTCTTCCTCACTCGTTTTGGGACTATCAGACTGTCTCAGGAATTTACAGCAAACATTGTTTTTGGAGTCAGTTCTCTTGAGACAACTATTTCACACACTCTCACAAACAGAGCACCTGCATTCAAGGTGTGTGCATTCCCATTCATCAAACTCGCAATATATCCTACAGGAGAGCAAGCATGGACTTTCCTACAGAAACCTATCAACCATGAACCATATTTGTGAGATACAATTCTCACTGCTGCTATAAACACATGAGTGACTTTACAATGAGGACGCTTCATTCATTGGACCAAAACAATCACAACAGTCGGACATAAAACGACACCTATGCATGCATAGTCACACAGGCAGATGTGGTTAATAGTGAAATCACGTCCGCAGGCTTTGGTTTAAAGAAGCTCACACACACACACAAACACACACAAAAAGAAACAGAGAGAGAGCAAGAGAGAGAGAGAAGAGAGAGTATCCAACCTGTTGGGATGTGGTTGAGCGCCGATGTCTTCAGAACCTCCAGCGGCTGCTCCTTCCCCAGGATCCCCTCTGTGGGAGAGAGAGCACACTCTGCTTCAAATATGGTCCGCAACATCGAGACAAGCTTCCAGCGACAAAACCCTGCTAATCGGGCAGTTAGGAAGAAGTACACAGTCCACAGCAAACGCCAGGCTTCAGGTCATGTGCAACGCTGAGAGCACATGCCGTTGTGCTGCTTCTGCAACCCGAGCAACCACTGCCTGATCCATGACCCAGTGGAGGAGCGGGCAGTGATTTTGCAAAAGGCTCTCGGAGGCTGCAGAGGCTGCTTTAAAAATAAGCTGGAAATCGGAGGGATAGCGAGGGAGCAGCCTTGTGTGTGAGTTCAGTGTGCGATGTTGGGGATGGACTGATACTGCCTGTGCTCAGCATAGCAAATGTGGCTGGCAGCAGCAGTAGCAGCAGAGCAGGGATGAGGGGGAGGGTGGGGGGTGATGCGAGGGAGGGAGGGAGGCAGTGAGGTAAAAATAGCTCACCCTTTTGTGTATAACGGCACATGCGGAGCACGCACACACAGCACACACACACACAGACACAAAGACACAGTGTTGTTGCTGTGCTCCTCTCCGGTGTTTGTGCATGCATGCATGTGTGCGTGCGTGTCTGTGGGTGTGCATGTGCTGGTGTGTAGGCCGTAATTATAGTGGCAACATGAAAAGGCTTTTGTAGCTGCCGAGCCCTGGGAAGACATGGCTATAAAAAGCAGAGCGACAGAGGAGGGGGCGGGTGGGAGGGAGGATGAGGCGATGGTGGAAAAACAACCAAACGGTGCAAAAAAAGGGAGGAGAGAGAAGAGCATGGAATTGACAAGCATTGCAACTGCACACAAATCAGTGACAACTGACACACCGATTCCCTGTATACTGTATTATGTATTTTTAGTAAGCATAGGCACCTGATATATATATTCTCGGCACAAGGCTTAAAGAAATCTGGGGTGCACAAACACGCAATTATTCCTTTGAATGCAAGATGAAAAGCCATGTAAAATCCCTTTGGAGGAATAAAGGAGAGGAAAACAGGCGAGCGTCTCTCTGTGCATGATCTATTTCTGGAATTCTCTCTGGACCAGACTGACACACACACACACACACACACACACACACACACACACACACACACACACACACACACACACACACACACACACACATGCACACGCACACACTTAATTAGCCATGAAGCTGGAGGATGCATCGAGTGCTGATTATGTTTGTGCATGTGTGTGTGTGTGTGTCTTCGTCTCGCACCACCTTGCATGAATGGCTGTGCCCCCTGATGCACCAATTCCCTGCGAGGACCTGGGTGTGGACTCCAACATCACGTTTGGTCCTGTTCAAACAGATCTCGGCGCACACATGGGTTTATTTATTTACCATAAGCCTCTCTCATCGCCAGTTGCTGCCAGATATTGCAGCCTGATGTCTGACAATAAAAAAGAGGGACCTGAAAAACAGGCTATATTCAAATTCCAAACTTTTGCGAAGTGCGGGAATCTGCGGCCTCCCACACAAATGCGGCATCAGACTTTATGTAAAAGGTGAGGAAATACTGCGAGAGCCGACAGGTGGTAACACCGCCTCACACGTCCCGGCCTCTACAAAAAAAACAATCCACATCAATGATAGCTGATATCTCTTGGCGAGCCTATTCAAATGACACACACGCGTTGCTGGATTTTTGCAATGGAAATGAGGTGCATCTGCGAGTGACGACACCTGTGGCTCGGCGTAACTCGACGCCGGTTTTTGCACAAATTGCTGGTTGAAGCTTTACATCTCCGACTTAAGTGTGGGGCATTAGGGGACGGGGACGGATGTCTTTGTGGTTAGTTAGACAAAGCGTGTGAGCTTTCAGTCCAAGCCGTACGCTTGATACCTGAGATGTACGTGGAGGGAACACAGGTGTGCACAAACACACACACACACGTCTGTAGGAGACAGACGTTGAAAGGAGAGCAACCACATACTTAACCACCACGCACGTGCACAGAAGCGCCCTACACCTTGGCAATAGGGTCCATCAATCTTAAATGTAGCCTAGTTACCCAGCAGCCCCCTCCTCCTTCCAGTTCCCTCTTTCTCTGTCTCTCTCTCTTCTTGGTCCCACTGGGGAAGCATCGGGAGACGGGGAGCTATAAATAGCCCCTGCTAGCCTCAGGCGGAGAGTCAGTCAACTCAAGCTAATGCAGCTACCGCTCGTCGAAAGAAAAAACATGCATGTTATGATCGGCGGCGCTGTAAATGGGCAGGGATGCAGCAGCAGCACTCAGCTTAACCCAAGTTTTGGAGCAGCTCTGTTCGTCGCAGCCTCGCCAAATGTCGTTTTGTGACAGCGTGGGGGAGAGGCGGGCAAGCTTGACCCCGGACTGTGTGTCCAGAGAGGCCTTTGTTATGTTGGGGAGGAATGAGATGTCTCTCTGTGCGACTGTGGCGTATACAAAGAGAGACAGTGACAGTGAGAGAGAGAGAGAGAGAGAGAGAGAGAGAGAGAGAGAGAGAGAGAGAGAGAGAGAGAGAGAGGATGCTCCAGCCTCATTACATTCAGTGCATTTCCGTTCTGGCTGCTCAGTCCAGGGTGACTCCAGAACGCAAGGTGAACCAAACAGGAACAATACGATTAATCAAACACGGCTCTCCTTGATGAGCCTTTTCCTCCGGGTCACTAATTCACTTCCCGAGGGCACCGGCTGACGTCATGACGGCAGATAAAAGAGAACGGGTGACCCCTGTGTGAGCCGCCACCGCAAAACAAGCACCCGACCCTCATTTCATGCTGGTTAGCCTTGGAAAAACAAGGCAGTAATAATGCAGTTTGGAGCGGAGTCTAATGTACTTATGCTGAATGCCGTCATTTCATATACAAGCACAAATTAGTTGGGAAACAGTAATTAGGCTGAGGGTGAGTTGTGCATGTCCAAAAGGCATAAAGTCATGAGATCAGTAGACCAATAAAGAGACCAAAAAACTAATATGTGGTGATGATGAAGCTAGAAATGCACTGACAGTGTCACAAAGTCTGACATGCATATGATTAGGCCTCAGACTCAGTGTTGCATGAAATGTATTGTTGCAAACGCCTGCGTTATATCTTCAGGTCAGATTTATAAATTGAATATGACCGGTACTGTTAAGAGCATGTGATTTATTAGATAATTTATCATTTAAAAGCAGTGCAAGTTCAGAACAACTGTTCAAAAAGCAGCATATTTACAGACATATGCTCTGGCTTGATTTAGAGTCATACACAGCTATGGTTGTAACACACCCCCAAACCGCTACATTGGAGGTCCAAAGTGCCTGAGCATTAATGGCAGAAAAATGCATTTCTAACCATATGGGTCGTGCTTGTTAAGGTCGTTATTGCCCAACTACTATGCACAGAGAGTAACAGGTGCACCGGTTAACCCGTGGCATTATGTTTCTCGGCTGTTTCAAGTGTTGGCGTGTTTCGAGTCTCAGTGATCAAACATTGGTCCGCTGGCATAACGGTAGCATTTCCTTGATGCCCAGGCCAGACATCCATGTTGTTCAGTCAAGCACCATGGCGCACAATGTCAAAAGGCACAAGGATGGGGCTCCGAGTCGGGAGTGTAAACCGTAATTGCCGCCGACAGCTCGTTGGCAGAACACAGTGTATCCCGTTTCTCAGCTGGGACCAGACAAAAGACGCGGGGACAAAAGACTAGTCCCGTTCCTTTCATTAGCTCATGTTCCCCCTCTGCTGTCTCTGTCCTAACACCAATTAAAAACAGAGCTTTTCTAATGTACCAAGACATGCATCCTGTAAAAAGGCCTTGATAATGTGTTTGTTTTTGGGGGGCAACGGGAAAAGATGTGTGCTGCGCTCCATTTTTGACAAGAACAAAGCCGAGCTTGTGCATGTAGGGGGTCGACCCCCCCCCCCCCCCCCCAGCCCCACATTGTTTTGTTCTGGGCTCGACTGTTAGTCACCTTCCGCCAAGTTGGTGGCACACGAGAGGACAGAACTGACGTTCTCCCCGGGTGCCAGGAACCTCATGTCTGCTCACCGGGTTCAGCAAAAGAGAGGGAGGGTGCGGCATTGTGGGAACACCTCACCGAAGTGCATTTTGCAATCTGCCACGATTTCGTAATTTGGTTTTGTGGGATAGAAACAACAAGTCAGCACAAGTGGACAGCAGACAAAACGTGACAATGAGGCTCCAAATTACCCTTGCTCTGGCTCACACTCTTATCACACTGACCGACTGGCGCACAAAAGAGGCAGCGGTTGTGTCACAAATGGAGCACTGTGTCCCGTCGCTCCATTTTCAGCTGCAAAGACACACTGCAACGAACCGCTCAATCGTGAAGAGGAGAATCAACACGGGACAACAAAAAATACTGATTGTTTGTTCGCCACGCATGCACGTGCACATATCTTCTGTGTGTGTTTCTAAAAATAGACTCAGGGATAAGCCGGGCCCTCTTTATTGCAGCGAAAACTTTTAACCCCTTCACCCCTGGAGTGTGCCATTTTCTACATGTGTGCATTTGGATAAGAGGATGAGAAGGGGTCACAAGTTACGTCCGGAATGGACTGCAGAGTGAGGGGAATGTATGTAATGTATTAACCATCCATACATCTCTATAGGCAACCCCTGCAGAGAAGGTTGTACTCACTTACTTTACTGTATTTTAATCTTTTGAGAAGAGGATTGATTGGGAAGCTTCCCACTTTTTCAACAGTTATACACCTGACATATGCCCAGGGGAACCACAGCCTTACACACTGTGGCAGCTCTACTGGACCAGTTAGGAATTATGTGTTTTGCTCAAGGGGACCTCACTTTCCCCACTTTCCCCAGGGAGAGTGCTTGTCATTGACTTTTTCCATTTACAAGCTAGTAAAAGCCAGTGATCTTCCAGTCCCAAGACTGTTCCCTAAATCTCTATGCCACCGCTGCCCCGTTAATAGTATCTGGCAGGTGTAATAAAAAGCAAATCCATAATAAAGACGTATAACAATCCGGAGATATGTGTGCGTACTGTACTGCGTTGTTTATCAAAGACTGGGGTGAGGCCCAAAGATGGTTCAGATGACACCAGTAAAAAAATGTGCCATCATATTATTCTGGAGGGGTTTCTATTGTTAGAATTGACAGTCCAAGATCGCAAGGCAAAGATTGGTATGAACAGTTCTGTCCCTGCCACGTACAATGAGGAAAAATACAAGACTGTCTGCAGCAGGGTGATGGTGTGTGAGCCTGAATTTTATTTGAGCCTGCCCCAATAAACCTGCAAGATTACTTTTTGGCCAACAACAACTACCTGGAAAGTATGATACGGAGAAATGTTTTTTTTTTTTTTGGGGGGGGGGCATTTTTATGCTTTATTGACAGTGCAGAGAGACAGAGGTGAAATGGAGCAGAGAGGGGAGTGACATGCAGAGAACGACCGCGGGTGGGAATCGAACCCGGGTCTGCTGCTGGGCCGGCCCGGGGGGGGGACGGGACGCCCTACCAACAGAGCTAAGGGCGCCCCGGAGAAATGTTTTAAAACAACACTTCAGATAGGGCTTTAAGGACAAACAAAAAGACAAGATGGCAGGAGGGCATGCTCATCAGGGTATGCGCATTCAACACATATGCAACCCCTGGGTCCTATTTGTTAAAGGTGACGTTATTTAAAAAACGGTGTGTATCTTTGGAGTACACAGAAGCTTGCACGGTGTGGTGTTCTGTGTCCCTTGTGTCAATTGTCGCACACCAGCAAGGGAAAAGCCCTACAGGATTTGCACTGAGTGTGTCACTGTTTACGTCAGCAGCAGTCCCTCGCCATTCCTGCCAAATACTCCCCACTGACCGTAGAGCAAAAGAGCTCTTAAAATTCAGGGCATTTTGACAACTACTCTGTCTCTCTTCTCTATCCCTAGTTAAATGACAAGTACGACCAATCTTGCATCCGTACGAGTTACAGAAACGGTCAGACAAAGCATCTGAAAGACGTGTTTGTGTGGAATGGAGGGTGTTTCCTAAACTATTCTACCACACGACAAGCACTTCTGACAGAGTATACTGGCCCTTTAAGAAATTAAAAAACACACCAAGCATCTCAACCAAGAGTCACTTATCTTAAATTAGAGCCAGCAGTTAGCGGGTCATATCAGCATCACATCACATGCGCAGCTTAGTGTCAATCGCCTGACAAGTCATGAAAAGTCACTATCAGGATGTAGACTCTTAAAAATATGTAGAAACCAACTAAATGTAGAAACTGCTTGAAAAGAAGAAATAATCACGTAAACTGGCAGTTGTACAAAAACAACTCTATGGACTCTTAAAACTGGTATTCAGTAGTAAGTGAAGTGTCCATAAGCCACTTCTTACTAAGACAAGAGAAATCGTTGCCAGCTAGTGGCATCACCATCCCCCCTTTTAATAAGACGCTGTAACACCAGAGGAGGCCCGGCGTGTCTTTTTAAACTTATGTTTTAATTTTCACTTGCAGCCCGCAATCATTTCACAATTTCAATGAAGCGTCTGAGGTTTGCTGCTTGGTTTACAACACCGGTAAAAGACTGACGTGAGTGATGAATATGGACCAATCCTTCCCAGAACGATGGGGTGATAAGAACACTGAAATACAGTGATTTCTAAAGCATCCCTCTGGATCATTTGTCCGTTCTTTGTCTGTTGAGTCCAACTGCACATTGTGAGGTAAGGTAAGTTTGATTACAAACAGATTCACAATACCAAAAGTATTCTTAATTCAATTCTAAGAGTGGTGAAGGCTCTCCAAAGGTATCTGAAAACATAGCCTTTATTGCATTCTCTCTCATACAGTTAAGTGTTTTGCTTTACGTTTTCAGCCATGTCTACACTGTATGCTGGTTTATAAGAGGATTACATTTGTTTTTGTCATTGTCCTTTTTTTCCCTTGATCCTGAATGTGATCTAAACACACACACACACACACACACACACACACACACACACACACACACACACACACAGCTTTCAAAACAAATTAAAAATATTTGAAAAAAAGTCAGTTGTTTTTATTGGTTTATTGACCGAGTGGTTCGCTCAGTGGATTGAGCCCAATGATTTTGGCAAGAAGGTGAGCTACAGTGTGTGCTGCAGAATGCTAAAGTTTTTTTTATGAAATATACCGTCCTCCATATTTGGCCTTACTGCTAAGTGCAATTCATCCCTGAGCGTGCAATTGACAGCCACCGCCCTGTTCAACCAAACACAGTAAACACGTTAGCTCATTGATAAGCACAAGTGTAAAAAGAAAGGAAAAATGTTGGTGGCTAACAAGTTAAAGCTCTCAATACACAGTAATCACTCCTCCGCAAACACTCCAGCCTGTTTACTGATATGCCGGCGAAAATAAAAGACTGATGTGACAGCCGTATCAGCCTGACCCCTTTTGTTCCGGGAAACATAAACCCGACAAAGTGTTTTACATTTCACTTTTCTAGGAAGAGATTTATGGTAAATGATATTTAATCTAAAAATCCCACCGCTGCTGCAATAAAGAAAATGAGTAAGTCCTGGATCAAAAACGTGCTTGCTAGTAAGCTCATTTACAGATTACAAAGAGAAAGAAAAAAATGGCCACAGGAAAAAGCCCTACAAACGGCAATCGGACAATTTTTTCACATTTTGTGTCTTGAAATGTCTATCTCTCTTTCTCTCTGCACCGACATCCAACAAGTGTGTCTCTGAGCTGTCATTCAAACAAGAGAAGCAACACCTCAAATTGACGCCCACACTTGGCAGCTCTCTGAGGACCGAGATCGAGGAAAACAAGACAGTGAGGAACAGCGGTATGAACTGCTCTTCCGGACTAACACAGGAGTTCACAGCCATTCTTTCTGCTGGTGAGAGGTGAGTTAACACAGGCGATAGGTAAGCCCCAGTCCCGGCCCATCTAGTTGGGAAGCAAACTGTGGAGATGAGAGGCAGAGGAGGGCCAAATTAAAAAGGGCTCAATCTTGTTCTATTTTGACAGGAGTTGCTTGGTTTTATCGGCTCTGTCAGCTGCAGCAGAGAGGAGTGAGGTTTCCTGCCTTGGCCGTGTTCGGTAGCTGGGCATCCATTCAATATTCTTTCCAACAGAATTGTGATGTAATAACAAAAGAGATTTTGGAATTCACTTCTAAATAAAAGCAATTATTTATCCCTTTTTTTAAAGTTCAGTGTAGGCTACTTAGTCTAATGAATGGTTCAACCAAGTTGCATTATGGGAAATGGTATTATATGTATTTATTTATGGTCAATTTGAATTATACATAAATAAAATATATATTATATAGCCTATATAAAGTGCAATTCTGTGCCCTGAACACACCAAGCATCTCAACCAAGGCACAGAAACAAATAGCTGAATATTATCTGAATATTTCACCACACTTAACTGTAGTCCTATAGGCTATATCATATATTTACTTCACACATCAGACCATTTCACATGTCACTTAATCACTGTCAAAATCATTTGTTCGGATTAGCAGGGCGTTCATTTTGTCAGCCCTGTTTTTAAAAAAAGGACACGGGTGAACCCGTGGAAGTGTTACACTGAGCTGTGTAATGATAACTGTTCAACCACACTAATCACAGGCTGAACTAACCCTAAAACGTGTGGGTGTCTTCTCTGGAAGGGACAAATTCAGCTTAAACACGTGCTCCGCAAGAGGACTATCTATCCGCTCTGCCCTCTGTGGTTGTGTTTACATGTGTGACAGTGATGGAGATGTTGGAAGGACTGAAGCTGCTGCTCCTTCGTAACCTCGTGGGGCCCGCTGGTTACCACAGCTGTGCTATTTATAGTGCACACACACTCCCAGGTGCACGAGGTAAACACGGTCGACACTGTCAGGTAGCACACCAAGCGTGGTGGGAAGCTAACCTTTTCATCTGCCAGCCGCTCACCGAATAATTCATCAGCTCGCTAAAAACACAAAGCGAAGCGTCTAAACTGAGCTTGATGAGGTGTCAAAGAGGAGAGTCGAGTCTCTTAATGAGTCCGTGATATGGACTTTTTTTCTCTCGCCCTCTGGAGCTCATTCATATTGAATGGGGACAATTAACAGTCATGAAAACCAGATTAAAATGTTTTATTGCGTAGGAAGGGGCCGCGATATGTCCGTGTTCGAAAAATGAAAATGTTCGCATATATCAACATGGCAGATGTAGCGCCGGAGAGGCTTCCCCTTAATGTGCCTGTATTGAGGAGCTAAATTCTCATCACTCTGCACATGACAGTTCCCAAGACTCTCCCACTGTATTTCGGCGCCAGTAATGGATCGGTGTTGGTTCAGTGAGAGGCCACAAAATGTCACCGACAGTCTGCCTCTCTGTCACTTTTATCACTACAGTCAAAGTTACAAGGAAAGTTCAACATGGTTTTTTAACTTATTCTCAATTTTCTTACAGTGGTTTTTGGCCACTTTTGTATTAAGTCACAAATACAAAACTAAGATGTTGAGCTTAAAATAGAAACTTTCATTTAGATAATTTTTAAGTTAAAGAATGATTTCATGCTGAAAAACGGGGAAAATAGGTATAAAGGATATGACACAGATCTTACCTTGGTGGCTGTGTGATGTCATGGCTGACAGGTCGGTCAGGTCAGGTGAGTGTCCACGAAGTGCGGCAGGTGAGCACAAGGCTTGGTGCACGTTTTGCAGAACAGATGTGTGTTTGTGCAAGTGCCGATTTGAATAACAGAATTGCTAGTATCAGGCCCAAACTGTGAATGTCTGGGAGTGTATGTCAGTGTGTTCAAGAATCCCTCAAAGCTGGAAATATAAAGCAGACTTCCAGCAGAATCCCCATGAGGCTTTTGATGCGACTACTCCAATCAGAGCGGCAGCTCTCTGGCCAGCACAGGTACCAACCTATCAGAGAAGAAAAAAAATTGTATATACAGTATATATGATATATATAAAACACTGGATTAGGGCATCCTTATTAAAGTCTTTTACACACACAAACACACACAACTCATTTTCCAGTTATTTATAGTATTGATCTATATAGTATTGAACTGTTTCGTCCTGAATTTTATTCTGTCTTGGATTCCACTCACAGCTGAAAGCTGATGTGGCTTCTTCGATAATTTTCAAAAATAACTGACAGTTTTACGACCATTAAAGCAATTATATTGTCATTTTAAACAATCTGGGCCTGCAACTAAGAATTATTAGTATAATAAAGGGTTCCGTGATTAATCCTTTGTCATAATTATTGCCATTTAACTGCCTGTTGATTGACTAATCAATCTGAAGTCTTAATAAGAGTAAATCACTTTTTAAGTGCCAGGCAGCCTTTAGCAACAAGTTAGATTAGATTTACATCAAATCCTTAAAAGATAAGAAAATTGGACCTTTTAACAAACATGGTAGACATATTTCCTTTCGGCTTGGTAAGTAGGTCAATTTGAACCCCCCTTCGTCAGAAATGTTATAAGCTATAACTACACAAACATATGCGTGATTTAATAGCAAGACTCAAAATGTAAACTGGCGAACCAATGCAAACGGTCATTTAATTTATCTTTTTTCTTTTCTATTTAACGAGAATTTATTGGGGAATACCCTTATTTGTAGAATATGTTGAGATGGATTGAAACACATAGAAGGCAAACCCAGATGTTAAACGTCTTCTGAAGTTGGTGAGAGTAGATACACATGCATTATTCCGTTTGTGCTAATAATAACACAACCAGTGATGTTTTTTAAGTAAAAGGCTGTTGCAATGCAGATCCAAGACCACTGTTGAAAAACTCAATACGACCTCGAGTTTCCGCCTTGTGCTTACACTGCAGAAACTGTAAACCAATCAGGCAATAAATTGCTTGTCCCGGACATATTTTCTTCTTTTACTGGGGCGCTCCAAGATTAAGAGAAAAATATGGAAAAAGTATGATGTACTATTTTCTCTCTGTAGAAGTGGGTGGAACAGTCTCGTTAGTCTCATGAGCATGTGCATTTTACAGCGCAGAAACTTTCTATTCTTAAAAAAATGTCTGGGGGGTAAATTATATCTTTCTTTGGTTTTTAGGAGGTAACTGATTGACCTTTTTGTTGTTTCTGGAAATAAGTGATTGTTCTTTTTCTTTGTTTTTCAGAGAGCACCCTGAATTCCTCACGCCCGGGGCAGGAGTGTCAGATGTAATCACGGCTCGGACCCAGAGCATGGAGTCGACTTTACCACCGCAAATAGAAGGGGTGTAACTACCCTAGGGCGAGGTGGGGGGTGGCCCGGTGGAGGCATTGGGGTTAGCGTGCATGTTCACGCCCTTGTGTGTGTGTGTGTGTGTGTGTGTGAGTGTGTGTTGGCAGAGGTCTCAGAGGTCCTCTGGTGCAGGATGGATGCATGTGTGTGTGTGTCTGTGTGTATATTTAGAGGGGTGGGGGGATCTCAAGACAAGAGTGCCAGACAGTGCAGCCTCAGGACAAATTGCCCCCCAAAAAACTCGGTCACTGCACAGTGCACTCACACTTGTGCTTTGTGATGGAAAAAGCAAGGCGTGGAGGGGCGGCAAGAAGGGGGGGTATGTGTGTTTCATCATGGGAATAGCTGACACTCCACAGGGGCTCCATGCAACACCATTCTCCCAGGGCATCTCATCGGTCTCAGAAGGGGTATTCATATGTGTGTGTATGTGTGTGTCTGTGTGTGTGCGTGCGTGCATGTGTGTGTGTGTGTGTGTTTGTGTGTGTGTGTGTGTGTATATGTGTAGCCTATACTAGGTCATTGTCCCAAAAAGACAGTTTGCTTGATTCAGGGTGACAGATCTGGGGGGACAAGTCGTGAAGCCTAATAACAAGAAAAAGACCTGGAAAGTGTCATGGTTATAGAGAAGATCACTGCAAAATTAGAAAAAAACAATAGCTGCAGATCTCCCAACAAGCATAGGCCAATAACTTGAATCAATAATGAAACTAGCTGCAATAAAATGCCTGCAACAAAAAAGGTGGCTACGTTAGCCTAACCCTGCACTCCAGTCCAAACTCCCTCACGTAGGCTATATCTAACGACAACAAAAATCACTATTACGACTATTAGGCTTACTTTCTGCGCTACATAATACATAGTCCGCGTAAGGACCCTTAAAATCAGCCGTAATGTGATGTTTTGGTTTTGCTTTAACAGCTCCAACAACCCGTACGCCCCCATTCACAAAAAAAAAGATTGACGCATGCAGAGAATTACCACCGCCCATCCCGAAACCATTCACACACAGTCTTAACATACACACACACACTCACGCGTGGCCTACCTTCATATTCACGCATTTTCCCCAAGCTAATAACACCAGTAGGTTATAAGGCGATAATGGACGTGTTGGCACTATATGTTGCATTAAAGCCCAAGGCTCGGGGCAGTGCACTAAAAATAGCTCGGCAACAATCGGCATATAAACATCGCCCGTCCATTGCCCCCCTCCTCCTCCTCTCCCCTTCCAGCCTACACACTTCCCGCCACAGAGCAACAAACCGTATGGAAATGTTCAGCTAAATGGTTGTAAAATGTGAAATTACCCCTACCAGAAGTAGAAAAGAGTCGGGTTTGAAGGCAGGCGTGGAAAAATTAGCCAGGAAGCCGAAGCCAGAGCGGAGCGGGAGTGTAAACTTCGGCCGGACATTGTTTTGATGAATCCTGTGTCTTGTGTGCATCGCATCCCTGCCTGTATATCAACATCACAGCGCCGCGGCTACACATTCACCTCGCGAGGACACAAACACGAGCTCACCTGCACGCGCCTGGGCGGAAGCCAGTCGTCCCAACGTGCGTCCCGCGGGGGGGGCTCCTCTTTATTCCTCTCCCATGTACACTCTGTATTTTTTCCTCGGCGCAGGGTGTGAGGGGGGGCTGAACGAAGAAATTCATCTCCTGACAGATTCCGCCATACTGGATTTTTGTTACAGCCCCAGCGTCACATGGAGCGCCCCTACTTCCAGGGGCGGGCTTAGCCTGATGAAAAAAATGTTGATCATATCCTACTACTATAGTCCAGGCAAAATAGCGTTTTTCATAGAATAAATTGTAAAAGAATTTTTTTCAGCTCAGATCATTTCTATGAGGTGTCCAGAACAACATACTAAAAGTCCTAAGAAATCCTAGTTGGGGAAATATGTTTAATTCTCATCAATCCGAGATGTGTGCCAATAAGGCGAGACACCAATAAATCCCAATAGGGCTATTTTTTTCCTTTAGTCCTATCAAAATGAAACTTTACACAATGAAAGTATCCATGAAAATTTAAATGTTTTGTATTACAAGTTTCTTTGAAAATGAATTTTAATATGCAAATGAGCTATACACTAATCGTACATGCCCAAAATAAACCCAAATAGGCTTAATTTTTTCCTTTACTCCTACCACAATAAAACTTTACATAGTAAAAGTATACTTGAAAAGTAAAACATTTTGTATTACAAGTTTCTTTTTAAATGAATTTGAATATGCACATGAGCTCCACACTCATTGAATATCCAATCATCGTACTGCCAATGGGTGATGGCAATGCTGCTTTTAGACTGGCCTCTAACCTGAAAAACTGCCTGGCTTACTTATAACAGGTGCCTCTCATGAATTAGATCCCCCCCCCTAGCTAGTGTAATTTTTTACTTTTTTCAGTGCCATTCCCTTTCCAATGCCAAATAGACGAGACGTAGAATCACAGCCTGAAATGGCATGGAGAAAGAGGAGATTGTCAGACACCTTGGGACCAATTAACTCGCCTTTTGGAATTTTATTTATTTTGACTATCATTAATTCATTTTTATCAATACCAGTATTTTTTATATGAAATAACAGATTTTTGTTTATCAATTCCACATTTTTCTTTACCGGAAATCAATTGTTAAAACTGATAAAAAATAAATTATTTGACAACTTTTGTATGTGCAAAAGTTTGTGAACCCTGAGCTGCATTGCTTAAATTGAGCAGGTAAACACAATCAGATGGGCCAAATTGAGTGATGAAATAGACCAATGTAATGAGAGATCTTTAGGGAAGTAATTGGGCGGCACCAGATAAAACCAGGTCAGTTTAGGCTCACCAAAGTGAACCCATACAGATCAGACTTGCCAAAAGGGAAAGACAATCTCAGAGGATCTCAGGAAGAGAGATGTGATGTTGCACATTTGTCTAGGGACAGCTATACATTAATTTATTTGGTTCTTGTGCCATAAACAGCTTGTGTGCATTCAGATCAGCATGATGCAACAAGAGTACTAACAGGTCTGTGTCATCACCTACTGAGACTGTGTCTTTTGTTCTGGCAGAGGCAATGGCAGTTTGGACAATGAGCACATCTGCATTGTGCTTTGCATGGTTTGTGATACACCATTTTTTGTCTTACAAGTTTCTTTGAAAATGAATTTTAATATGCAAATGAGCTATGCACTAATCAAATATAGGCTACCCAAAATATATCTGCATAGGCTTAATTTTTTACCTTTACTCCTACCACATTAAAACTTTACACAATGAAAGTCTACATGAAAAGTAAAACATTTGTATTAGAAGTTACAATATAATGGTCAAGGCTTTCCAGAAGGGGTTGGTCGAACGTCAGAACGCATCGTCACATCGTACTGCAGAGCTTGAGTTGCCAAACACCTCAATGTTGAGTATATGCAGGATTCATCACTGGGATCAAGATCAATCATTGGAAGGAATGTTACTGAAGCTCTCCCAGGGTGTTCATCTAGAAGATGCAGGATCTGCATCATACCAGACCATGATGGCCTTTGAGAGTGAAGGAGTAGGGATGTCTTCCAGAAAACATCCAGCTGTGATGTTTTGTTATCTGCTGGCAACAGAGCCAGTGGCTGATAAACAATAGGTTCACGTATAGGAGGACTCATAAAGTACTGAATGTGTATGCAACCAACCGCAGCAATATCTGCAGCAGTCACTTGGATCTTTAAAGGAAAAAATGAAGCCTGTGCGGATATATTTTTGGGTAGCCTATATTTGATTAGTGCATAGCTCATTTGCATATTAAAATTCATTTTCAAAGAAACTTGCAAGATAAAAATGGTGTATCACAAACCATACAAAGCACGATGCAGATGTGCTCATTGTCCAAACTGCCATTGCCTCTGTCAGAACAAAAGACACAGTCTCAGTAGGTGATGACACAGACTTGTTAGTACTCTTGTTGCATCATGCTGATCTGAATGCACACAAGCTGTTTATGGCACCAGAACCAAAGAAAGCAACAAAAACAAGACGGATATGGTGCATAAAGTAGACAAAGGAGTTACTTGGTCCCAAGGTGTGTGACAATCTCCTCTCTCTCCATGCCATTTCAGACTGTGATTCTACATCTCGTCTATTTGGCATTGGAAAGGGAATGGCACTAGCCTGGAAATCCAGACCTGCCACTAGGCGCTGGCAAATTAAATGTGCTGCGCCTGTTGGTCTGGGCACTCTCCATTGAAGCTCATTAAATATGTCAAGAAATCCTGAGCTGCGTTTTAATTGGTTCTATCTGATATGGGCGGGCCAGAGCCCTATGTGTGGTGCTCTGGGGCCTTGACCCTTTACAATTTGGAAGACGGCACTCAAATCTTTCATTAGCAAGTAAGAGGAATGTTCTGTTTTGCCGACCGACCACGGCAAAAGTTCAATTTAGCAGTTAATCCCGCTGTTCGCTAAACGAACAGGGCTTAATACGTCACCTTGTTCATTGCTCTGATTGGTTGTAGTGCTATCAAATTGCGTGCAGTGGCATTTGAAGAGACAAATCTAATTCATGAGAGGCACCTGTTATACCCCTGGCAGGTAAGCCAGGCAGTTTCTCAGGTTAGAGGCCAGTCTAAAAGCAGCATTGCCATCACCCATTGGCAGTACGATGATTGGATATTCAATGAGTGTGGAGCTCATGTGCATATTCATATTCATTTAAAAAGAAACTTGTAATACAAAATGTTTTACTTTTCAAGTATACTTTTACTATGTA
Organism: Ammodytes marinus; assembly: GCF_949987685.1. Classification (NCBI taxonomy): domain Eukaryota; kingdom Metazoa; phylum Chordata; class Actinopteri; order Uranoscopiformes; family Ammodytidae; genus Ammodytes; species Ammodytes marinus. The sequence goes on from NC_137228.1 coordinate 9,810,035, forward strand.
AAGTTTTATTGTGGTAGGAGTAAAGGAAAAAATTAAGCCTATTTGGGTTTATTTTGGGCATGTACGATTAGTGTATAGCTCATTTGCATATTAAAATTCATTTTCAAAGAAACTTGTAATACAAAACATTTAAATTTTCATGGATACTTTCATTGTGTAAAGTTTCATTTTGATAGGACTAAAGGAAAAAAATAGCCCTATTGGGATTTACTGGTGTCTCGCCTTATTGGCACACATCTCGGATTGATGAGAATTAAACATATTTCCCCAACTAGGATTTCTTAGGACTTTTAGTATGTTGTTCTGGACACCTCATAGAAATTATCTGAGCTGAAAAAAATTCTTTTACAATTTATTCTATTTTTGGCCCCAAAATGCCTTACTTTGCCTGGCCTACTAGTGCACAACGTGATAACGAGTGTCTTTATATATTTATATGTGGTGGACATGTTTGTAATCAAGGCTGTGTCATTAATAAATAAAACGTCTCGGGGCGTGTCCAGCAAAAATCACAAGCAATGGAAGAAGTAGCTAAACTTACAAGGTGGAAATTATCTGTTATTGCATCAAACATAGGGATAACCTACTTTAATTATTCATTATGCAGAATAGAGATAAATGCCTATTTTATAATTTTGTTGAAGCAGTCCTAAATGTGGAACTACTTTGAACTGCTAATAGCCTACTGCTGGTACGCTTGTAATAAGACAACATTTATTTGTTGGTTCTTATTGATAGATTTTTTTTCTAGCCTACTAACTAAAGTTACCTTATGTTGTGAAGTAAATAAATAGTTGTTACAATAACTGCCTCTGAATTAAATGAAAGTACAAGTATCTCTACATTGAAGTTGAGTAAATGTAGGAAATTAAGTAACTTACCTTCCATAATTAGAAATACCATAAAGATGCATTTCCCCTATTACTTTTTTCTTCCTTTATCCTGCTTTTTCATGCGTTTGAGTTAGTGTAACTGCTGCTGCTGCATAATAGTCATATAGGAGACTGTATGTCTGTGGGACACAGTAATGGGTTTTTAATAACATTTTCCTGCTCTGTGGCATTTTTATTGACCATGGCATCATTACTGCAACCTTGAATGTTGTTTTAGTCTCTTCTACTGTTTCTCTGGGACTCTATAGAGAGATTAAGGGACCTTTATCCTATTTTGTTGCAGTTTATCTCCAAAACATAATATCCAAATACTATAAATGACTTTATTCTAACTTTATAGCAACCTGTTGTCTTGTTCTTTATCCATCAGTATATTCTCTACTGCTACTCAGAGGTTAGTGCACACTAACCTATTTATACTTAATGCTATTTTTTCTCCATTGATCATAAAAGCTTTCATTTGAATTTGTGGATTTTATTCAAACCATTGTTTAAGGAAACTGATAGAAATTCAAGCCCATCAACTAAATCTATATATCGTAATCAATACAACTTGTTTAACATATCTTGCACATTTTATATTGTGTAATTACTGCATCTGTGTGCAATTATTGGTTATAGAAAGGAAAGCTATTTGCTGCCTCAGATCTATTGCAACCTTACTAGCCTTCCTTCCATTATTCAACACTTTCCATAACCACTGGTGGCGAAATGAAACAAACGTTGTTATCCAATTCCTGCTCATTGCAACATGAAACGCCTTTCCCCGCTGACTCCTCTAATGCAATATGCTTTTATTTCCATTACTTTATATTTGATTTGTGCGTATCAGTAGCCAGCCACAGGCAAAAAAGTGTGACAGCGCTGCCTGGTTGTGCTGACTTGATTACTGTAAGGTGCTAAGCAGTTTCTACATAGGCTACATCTGCAGGCAGAGACAGTGTTATTATTCACCGGGTGCAGGTAGACTACACAGAGCTGCTGAGTTAAATCTGCTCTCACTGTATGCCTCTCATAACCCCAGGCTCCTTTGACGGCTAAGTGAAGTTCACAGAGAAACTTTTGAAGGAGTAGAAGTTGATGAAACATGACAGATGTTCAGAGCTAGTGTGCCATTCAGGAAAGGAAAGCATCATTAAACTATGCCTGTATAATTTGACACACACACAACCTCACTAACATAACCCTTTAACGCTTTATTCAGATGCCCTTACTTTATTAAACCCTGACCTTCCCTGCAGCTCACCACTTTTATTACTGTAAAACAGTCTTTTTTTAATATATATTATTCTTTTTAACTCTGTCCCCGAGCTTTGGGTACACGCTGCATTTATTAATCAAGGTTGCTCCCCTTTTGGAGCAGACAGGGGGAGGCGCATTGAGACAGCCGTATCCATGGCAACAGAGGATTATGATGTGTGTAGTAGAGCTGGAGTTTGGGTTATGTAAGGCGTGTTGGAGGCATCTCGGACGATGGGTAAAGTCTTTAGGCCTCGCCCTTGTTGGACTCCTTCCTCTGTATGAATACACATATAAGATACAAAGTTCTGTTTACATTATACAAAAATCCCTGCAACTAAATGATATCCTAAAGTACCAAACCTGCCCCAAGCTAGGCATAAAAATCAGGATGCAAAAGTCATTGGGAATCAATCTGTAGTCACAATGACTGTCGATAGTAAGTTCAGACACACACACACCTTCTGTAGAAAAGCACAAAGTTTGCACTCAAACTGGTCACACACACCTGAATCTGCATAATTTCTGACACAGACAGCATAAAAACACTCACATGTGTATACGTTGCATGAGTGTGTGAGAGCGTGTCCAGCAGCGGTGATGTCAAAGCAGGGATTAGATTGGCTTATATTGCCCAGAGCAGCACATTTGCAATTCACTGAACATCGCATTGGGGTTGCCAAATCGCTGATTATGTTAGTTTAACTGTCACCTCCTTCCACTCCAGGTTTACATCTAGTGTCTGTGGCTGCACGTCCTCTGATTTGGAGCATGATGCCTTTAAAGAAAAAAGCATCTCAGTACCTTACATGGCTCCTGCTAAAAACACAGATCCTGAGTAATGATGGTCCAAAAATACACCATGTTTTCTGGCCAGCGGCTGGGAAAGGAGCAGCAGTGCACTCTGGGTTGGGAAAGTCAACAGGCGAGCAGGCACACAGCCACCGCTCTGCTACCACCACAGACACATCACACACAGGGCTGTGGACCAGACACTCACACACACACACACACACACACACACACACACACACACACGCACACACACACACACACACACACAACTGGCTTCTAGTGGTTTGAGAAGGGAAGCCGTCATCTCACCCAACACAGTCCCACATGAGTCAGACGCAGCGTGCGGACAAAAGCAGGCAGACCTCAGTGTCATAAAGAAGCTTTGCTGCGCCAGCAAATACATAAAAAAGAAACACTTGTAAACATCTCACGGTGCATTAGAGACAACTTTGCTGCATAAATCGATTGCATTGAGCAAATTAAGGCTTTTCCCCTGCATGTAAAGTTACTTACAATTAAAAGAAAAACGACACATAAAATATTTCCAGGATGCTGTGAAACTGGGGAGAAAAGAGAGCAAAAAAGGAGCCATATAGTTATTTTTCTTAAAAAAGAAAAGAATAGAGAAACACAGTCAAGGCTTCTTATAGTCGAGCCAGTTGGTCTAAAACTTTCCATCAAAGCCTTACCGAGCTGCATGGAGTAATTACCTCTCACACAGCAACAGCTCCCAGGCCTTATTAATGATACTGTTGTGTGTGTGTGTGTGTGTGTGTGTGTGTGTGTGTGTGTGTGTGTGTGTGTGTGTGTGTGTGTGTGTGTGTGTGTGTGTGTGTGTGTGTGTGTGTGTGTGTGTGTAAAAGGTGCACACAAACACACACACGTACAAAGAAAACTTGGACATGGAGGTATACAGTATATTCATCTACTTTCTGTTTTTGTGTGTGTCTGTGTGTGCGTGCGTGCCTGCCTGCCTGCGTGCGTGCGTGCCCGCGTGTGTGTGTAGCTATAAAGTAACAGAACCCCGGAGTGTCCTGCTTTCTTCAGACATAAAGCAGCTTCGCCGGTCGTGATAAAGCGAGACGTGTTGTTATGACGGGGGTCGCTCCTGGTCTGTGCTGCTGCTGTCCTGATGACGGCAGAGGGGAGGCCCACCCAACGTGCTTCTCCGGAGCGTCTGGGTAAAAAAAAACATTTTAAAAAGGCACATTTTACAAACTGGAGTACTCACAAGAAAAGAAAAGAAAAATACTGACAATGAAAAATCCTCCAGTCTGCTGCTACACCCAAAGGCATCCTTCATAGCTGGAAATTCAGATTCAAATAATTTCTGACCCCTGCTAACATATTTTATTAACTGCAAATTAAGACTCTGTCTGTGTGTTATTAGAATCATTCATTTGACTAGAATTCGACTTGCACTGTAACCAAAATAAGAATTTTCCTATCTATGAGTTCAGCACAAATAAAACAATTTAAAAACACTACATCAAGTGAAAGGTACGTAAGTAAATGTGCTTTGTCTCTTTCCAATAATGGAAAGTGTCAATTATGTGACTTTTACTAACAGGGCACAACGGACATACTGCAAATCTAAACTTTACATGGAGAAAATATATAAAAAGGAAGAGACCAAAGTGCTGAAATAATTTTTTTCTCAGCATATGATTGATATTTCTGTGGATATCTTTTTTGCTCGGGGAGACAGAATCACATGTCTCCTGAGGTCAGACCAGCTCCTAAAGCTACATGGCATTTCCTGTGGCTTCTTTAAGAATCCCCCATAAGTCTTTGACTTTTTATTGGAGGCTGTGAGTGTCTCATGATGGTGGAGCTGCTGTTTGAAGGGCTTTTTCATTGGGGAACCTACTTTTGACTTCTTGTCATGTTTAGCTATGAAAATGTGTTAATTTAATCCCAAACCAGAAGGAAATATCAGCTATTGAATCAGTATTTGAACATCCTCCTTAAAATCAACCTCTCACAAAAATTACCAAAATATTGATTAATGATCCCAAAGTTACACAACAATTGTTTAGGCCTTTAAGTTATGTGAACAGGAGTGTGAATGATGCCCAAGAAGGAAATTACAAACTTAAAACGTAAATCTCAAATTACAAACGTAAATCTCTCACTCAGAGCAGATTTAAAACGTCCAATTAACATAGGCCTACAACCTGATGTTTCCACATCTCGCCTCTTGTATTTTATTTATTCCAGTAGGGAAAAGGCTTGAAATGAAGGGGGCTGCCTGTAAAACTTATTTGGCCATGCAAGTCCCTGAGCTCCCTGCTAGTAGCAGTATCTTGCCACCTTAGCAAGATACGTTAAAATCCACCCACCCAAAGAAAACTTGAAACTGTGTTGTGTTCATTTTAAAAAAATTAAAGGGGAAGAGAGCTCAAACTGCTCGACTTCTCGCAAACATCCCTAAATATGATGAGCTTAGAAGGAGAAGTCATCTCTCCTTCTTCCCTCACTGCAGGGAGGTTAAAGGTCAGGTTTAGCTGGCACTGATCCATTTTCATTCTGTACCAAGGACACTTCTGAGGACGACGAGTTGTGAGTGATGGCCTCACTAAGAGTTCAATTACACTATTTAAAAAAAAAAACACCGCAATGCACACCCTTAACCTTCACTCCAGGTTAATAAAAGTCAGCATTACACCAGTGTTGAAGCAGATAATGACGAGGGTGATTCATATGTGTCAAAGGCAAAGTTCTAACTGGTGTGATCACAAAATGGTCATGAAAAATTAACGATTTATGTCCTAACAAAGACGTAAAAAAAATGCAAGCGTAATCACATTGTAAGAGACGGAAACTGACGGAAAGGGGACGTGTCACTGTTACGATCACTCAATGAGGAACATATTGCAGTGATATTTTAAGAGCAAGCGGAGTGGCCATGGATTTTTTATTTTTTTGCACATGGGGACTTTTGCTTCCCAGGCAGCTTTTCAAGTAAAACCGCAGAAAGGAAATTATTATCTTCACGGCGCTGCTGATGCTTATGATTATAGTGATGAATGAGTTGACTTATATTATAACATGAAAAAAGACAAGTGTAGTAGTGACTTATTTAAAGCATTTCATTTAACAAATGTGTTTTTATCCTTGTGGAAGCTAAAAAAAAACATTAATTCTTGCCACCTTGTCAAGTCAAGTAATTATATATTTAATGTAATTGCAATAGACGGAAGTTTTTTGTACACAAAACATATAAAGTAGGCATTTAATATAAGATATAGGAAACAAAATAAAAAATTATTCTTAAAACGACCTAGGCAAATGTTTTGTCTTAGTTGTATTATGCTATCATGTAACAAGAAGCAGTCGGTAGAAAAACAACCTTCATACATAACAAGTTCGTTCATTGTTAATGATAATGTTTATGAGGACAAATTAAACAATAATGGGTTGAAACCTCGTTATAAAACCATTTCCACTCACATGCGGTACCTCCTGAGCTGTAGCCCATTACCACGGGTTCTTGCGGTACAACAGCGCCATCTCGTGTCCTTGTAGTTGAATTGCGCTAGAGGTTTGAACGTGTGCGTCAGACGTCATCAGCACGCGCCTATCTCCTCGCCATACTCGCTGCAACGTGAGGGAAAACAACATGTCGAGGCAGCTAGTTTGACATTTTTTGTTACTGTTTCTCTACATTTTAAACATTTTCTGCAACGTTACCGTCTGAACGTGTAACTTATACCCACGCCAGGACTCTGTAAAAGCTAAAAGCATTACTGGCTCGCGGTAGTTTGGGCAGTTTGTGGCCCGTTGACGGTACTATGGACGACACGGGAGAAAACACCGTCAATCTCTACGGAGATGAGGAAATTATTGAAGTCATCGACCTCAACGAGTTAGAGCCCGGTCCAGGTGGGTTACACACATGTTTACAACTCTTTAAGTCACCGTTTGTAATTATTACCTTAAATCTCACACTGTGACAACCCCTGTTGCGATAGACATATGTTTTTTGGTGACAGGAATTAGACCTAAAAGAAATTGCAGCAAATAAAATTGCCTTAGATAGCTGTAGAGGTACCTGTTCAAATCAGTGGCATTGCCGAGGTTCCCCTGAGCAAGGCAATGAACTCCCTAATAGCTCCTATATGGGACCTGCAGCAACTTAACTCTGACATTTCTCCATGTATTAAAGTTATAGGTCTTGTTTAGACATGTGTATGTCTGTTAAAATTAAAAACTAAACTAGTTTAAGTCTCAACAAGTATTAAATCTTACCTGCCTGAAGTTGTAGGAGCCTTCATAACTGTGTGTCTTTGTCTATCTTTTCCCCCTCGCTGTCAGATGATTTGGCCGACGACCTGGAGGACGTGGACTTTGATGACGCCGCCGACGACGCCTGCAGCGAAGGCTGGGAGACGGAGGACGAGATGGAGGCCGAGGTGGAACAAGACGACAGCGAGTTCACCTTCTCTAAACACACCGGTAAACATCTGATTTTAGCCTTCGGGGTTCATCTATTGACTATCAGTCTGTTAAATAAATGTTTGGAAAGTAACATCTCTCCCCTACTCTGCCTCAGGCTCGGTGTTTTGCGTGAGTTTGGACCCTGCGACCAACAGCCTGGCTGTGACGGGAGGAGAGGATGACAAGGCGTACGTGTGGAGGCTCAGCGACGGGGAAGTCCTGTTGGAGTGCACGGGTGAGTGACTGAGGGCCGTGCTCACACCACATGTGTGAAGACCTTTTTTTTTTCTTGGTTTTCTTTTGGTGTTTCACTGCAGCTTTTTACATCCCAACATAGCTTTAACATTGAAATACTTTACCAAACTGTGGCGCCTAAAGAAATCAAATGTTTTGTCCTTTTTTTCTCCGCAGGGCACAAAGACTCTGTAACATGCGCCGTGTTCAGCCATGACTCCTCCATGGTGGCATCAGGCGACATGAGCGGCTTGATCAAAGTGTGGAAAGTGGAAAGCAAAGAGGAGATCTGGTCCTTCGAAGTGGGAGACCTGGAGGTAAACAGTGTGTTTGTGTGTGCACGCATGTTCACGTGTGTGTGCGTGTTTTAAAGAAAGTACTTTAAAACACACTCAGCCTGAATGCGCATTTGTGTGTGTGTTTTGTTTGTGCATCTGTAAGCACTTGTGTGAATACCTTTTTTATTGGGGCTGAAGGAATTTTTTGAGGGTGACCACTCAGGCTGAGAATTTGCAGTCTTGTGAAGGAAGTGAATCATTAGAACCCCTTCCTCAACCGCGACTGCTGAGTTTCCCTTTAGCAATCCACACACACACACAAACACACACATACACACACACACACACACACACACACAGTAAATGATAATTATAAGATTTTCTCGTTGGCACCCGGTACAGTGGAAACTACAGGATAATGATAATGTCTATTTAAGTGGCTGTTGATTGTCGGTCGTCTCCTCCTCTTCCTCCTCAGTGGTTGGAGTGGCATCCCTGCGCTCCGGTGCTGCTGGCGGGCACGGACGACGGCAACGTGTGGATGTGGAAGATCCCCTCGGGAGACTGTAAGACCTTCCAGAGCTCTGCGTGCCAGTCCACCAGCGGCAAAATCCTCCCCGATGGTGAGAAAGGGGAAAAAAGCATTATGGAATTTCTTTAAAGATTTAAGATCAAATGACTGCAAAAGAGAAACTAATACAATGGTAAGGGTGTCAGAAATGTACTTTTACAATTTCCATTTCTTCCCCGCAGGTAAACGGGCTGTGGTGGGTTACGACAACGGGACAGTACGAGTTTGGGATTTGAAGCAGGGAAACGCCATCCACGTCATTAAAGGTGAGTCCTGGCAGTTCACATACATTCTTTAAATGTAGCCTTTTAGTAGATGTTTGTAGTTTCATCCTCTAGATTTCACTTTAAAGGCATCACATTGTTTCCCCGAACATAGTTACGAAGTTGTACACAAACAGGAAAACGGAAGTGAAACTATAACCGTATCAGAGCAGCAGCCCAATAAAACAGTCAAGAGCAGCAGCCCAATAAAATCACTGTAAACAAATTACGTAAGACTGTTTTTGGGGAAAGAAGTTTAAAATGGGTTTTATTCCAAGACTTTTAAAAAGTCTACTTTCACAGTCAATAGTCCTGATTTATATAGCAGTCTTTGATCATGAATCTGTTTATATTTGATAAGTGTCAGGAAAATCCACATGAATATTGGGTTGATATTTTATTTTGGCCTCATTCACTAGGTCAGGACCAACACCAGGGGGCGCTGACCTGCCTGGCGAGCAACAAGGACGGCTCTCTGGTGCTGACGGGCTCAGTGGACGGTTGGGCCAAGATCATCAACACTGCCACAGGCAAGGTGGGTGTCGTAACATTAGACGGATAACAAGGGTCTAGTTAAAGAACATAAAGAGTGGCACATGTAAAAGTAGCTGCAGCCCTTTAGACATCCTGTTATCGTAAAACTAAAAGTGCTCATCAACTTTACATTTGTGTGTATGTGAAGGTGGTCGGATCGTTTTCTCTGGACGGAATCAAAGCCCAAGGACCAAAAGACGATGCGGATACCAACTCTGTGGAATCTGTGGGCTTCTGCAACATGTGAGCCAAGTCCTTTGCTGTGTATCAGGATGAGAGGGGCTGTTTCGCTATGAAGGAAAATTAATCCGTTATACAACAAATCTGAACTTGAGGCACAAAGAGCTTGTAGGTTACAGTAGGGTACCGTGCTCTTTGTGCCAAACATAGTTTCACAGCTCTGCTCCGGTTTCTTTAACGCTGCATGTCTTGTTGTTTGCAGCCTGCCTCTCATAGCTGTGGCCTACCTGGACGGGACGCTGGCCATATACGACATCTCCTCACAGGTCCTGAGGCACAGATGCCAACATGAGGTAACAAGCAGCAGACAAGAGGGAGAGTATGTTTGTGAGTGTGTGTGTGTGTGTAGTTTAGTTCCCATGGATTCTCACCTGTCTTAACTCTGTATACTGTACGGAGGCTTTGCAGACGTATCACAAATCTCCTAACCACTAAGCGACCACTTCAGGCGCCGTCTGGGAGGTCTAGCTGAGTTTATGTTGCTGTGCAGATAATGTCTTAACATGTACATACAGAGACACCTGAAAGAGAGGTTTTAGCTTTTTTTAATTAATTTTTTAGAAAAAATAATGTATTAAATTAACCAGCTTCTAATAAATGTGTGTTAACTACGTAGAATTGCAGATGCGCTTTAAAAACAAGATCGTGAATGTCAGCAAACCTAGCTACTTTATTGAAAGTCATTACAGATTTAAGAGGTAGAACATTTGAGATGTTCACAGCTAAAAATGTCTCTCTGTGACACCTTGCAGGCCGGCATTGTTCACCTACAGTGGGAGGAGTCTTCTTCGGTGGTGTCCACCTGCTGCTTAGACGGTGCCCTGCGCTTATGGGACGCTCGCTCCGGCAGCATAGTGTCAGAGTACCACGGACACACAGCAGAAATCCTTCACTTCACTATCAACAGGTAACACTTTACATCCACTATGTCCTTATAGATAGTATAATGGCATGTAATTATCCATCAATGTTTCTTCAATCACTAAATCATGCTGATCCCAACTATCTTTTCAGGGAAGCAACTCTCGCAGTCACCGCTTCAGGAGACAACCAGGCGAAGGTTTTCTGCCTCCAAAGACCCGACCGGTAAACCGAGCAGGAAGGAAGGAGGGCAGGGAATAAGAGAAGAGGAAATATTTCAGGAGAAACTACAAACTTTTGACCATCTAAATTTGTATTCTCTAGCACTAGAGAATATGTTTTTCTTTCCCTTTTGGATTTTAAAGTGTTGTGTGGTCTCCATCTTATATGCCTGCTTCAGTAGGATTGTAGCATCCGAAAAATAATTAATTTCTGTTTTCATCAGTACTTCACTTGTGCTCAATTGGCAGATGTTCAGTCTGATTCAATCACAACTGAAGTAACTGATGAAAGGAGCTTATGAACTTCCAAATCTGATTATTTCAAACAAGCATTTCCTTTCTTCGAAGAAGGCTTATTTTCAAGAATCAGATCGCCTATACAGAAATGCAAGAGTGATACATAACAGTGTTTGTCTTTGACGTCCCCTTTAATGTTCTATCCAAAATGTTTTTGAGATAAAACATGACACAGAAAAGGGGAATTTCCTTTGGTTTCCATTTTAATTTTCTCCTTAATTGGAGTTTTTTGTTCGCCAAATGTCAAGACAAAATGTCCTACCTTATCTTTTGAGTACGTACGTCGGTGCGTGCATGTGTGTGCGGTCTTCCAGTTCTCTAACTGAGAGTTCAGTCTATTATCTTGCCAATTTGTTGGGGATGTGAGCTCAAGTGTAAATACAAAATAATAAACGATATCATTTCTTCTGGGAAACCATGACGATTTGGTTCGTCATTTAATAACCCTCCCCATGTCTCTCTTCTAACACTTAAAACCCATCTGCATCTGAGAAAAACTGTTTATACTCTACAGATCTATTTTGGTCTGTATACGAGTTAAGATAAGAAGACGCTCATACTTAAAGGAAGTGGTTTTGTGGGTCACGATCACATTCGGAGAGCTGAGATAAAAGAGGCAACCTACTTTGAAATGGTTCTAGAATCAATTGGGCTTCTTCCTTGTTTAGACTTCAAATTGTCTGATTCAGTTTCTATCATATATGACTAAAGGGACGCTTAAGGACGTTCCTAAAGCACAGCTTAGGTGTGATTCAAGGTAGAAGATTGTAAATGCGAAGATGGAGAGCACAATCGTACAGAAAGGTCAAAATGTAGTGCTTTTCTTGAATAATTGAATAGATATGTGTATTTGTACTTAAATGTGCAATAGTTACAGGGAAATATAGTGGTTCAATCAACCCATCTATTAGTTTAATTCACGGTTTTGCGTTTGCATTTGATCGACTTTACTCAAAAGACTAATTGACTAATTTTGATAACATTTTACCTTCAGTTCCCTCATTTAGCATTCTGGATAATTAGATACATATTTTAACAACACACTATAATGTAGTCGTAAGCAAATATAATGGATAGTTATAATGTATTTGCTCACCATACAGCGCCTCCTGTGGACACGTATGAGTGGAGATTTCTGTATAAACACATTAGATGATAATAAAGTAAACATGGCTTTACACTGAATAAATACACACTCAGAATTGCCCTCAAAGCTGGTTTCAACTTGATTATTATGTGTTAGAAACTATGTTCATCTACTGTTTATGAATTCTAAATTGGCAGACTGAAAGTACTTAACATACCTACAAATATTTGTTAAGTATTTTCATTATAACATTGAAAAACAAGTATTCAGATGACTTAAGTTTTATTGATCAAGTCAAATTTTTATTTAGGTAATGTTCAGTCTTGATTTCAGATTTTCTTTATAAGGGGAAAACACATGCCTACTTTTTCCAGTTCTTATGGATTACATAGAACTTGAATCCAGGTGAACAGCTGTCATTCTATCAAGCATTTACGCTTTCTATGAAATGAGTGCAAAAGAGCAATCGGGACACTTTACTGCCCTGACTACAATGAGGAAAAAACACATTAGCTCACCAGCCACTCTGTTGCAAGTGCTTTACTACGGACCAAAGCTGCTGGTCATATCAGTGCGTATGTATGTTTGCTGACATATATATCTGTGCGTGTTGAAGAATAAGAGCCGGTTAAAAGAATAGGTTGCAAAGTTATTGCATTTTATGGTTTGGCTTTGGGTGAAAGGTTGTGCAAAATACAAAAACAACTCTTCCCTGACTCACAAAATGGCATTATTGAATGGAAGGAGTGTGTGCTTTTAAGATGCTGATAAAGACCAGATAACCCTGAAGTGGCTTAACATCTTCTTGTGCATTTTAAAGTCTCTTCTCAAGGCCGAAACTCGCTATTTTCCTTATTCTCTATTGTTGTTCTGCTATTTTTCTCCCTCACGTCAGACTTTCCTCTTGACTTTTAACAACCGTCAATCCTGTGCACAAGTGCTTCTTCCTCAGCTCATGCATTCATTGTGCGTGTCTGGATGTGCACACCATGGTGTACACGCATAACTCATCCCCGGACAGGAAGGCAGTGACACACTTGCACGCCACAAACATGTTGTGTGTTTGTGTGCTTCTAGAAGGCATTTGTCTATTGGTGTGTTGTCAGAAGATAAAGTGCAAAATAAAAGACAGCCATGTGTATATTGTTGCATACTGCTGGGATTGAGCTCAACCAGCGACCAGGGGAAAGTTAACATCTGTCAGAGTGTGGCATTCAGCGGACGTGGGATATTTCCCTCATCCGTCACAATTGGTGTTTGGCCTCAAAGGTCAGCCCGTGCGAGGACAAAGGCGAAACAGGTATGGCCTGAAAGATTATCGCCCTCGGATCAAACCTTGATCCATTAAATTTGTAGCTTATATTCACCCAGGGCAGCCGTGCTGACAACAGATGCTTAGAACTAATCAGTTAAGCGTAGAGAGAGGCAGGTGCTGGTGCCAAGGTAAACACTTCTGGAGGAAGACGGGGATAAGGGACAAACACACGTTAAAAATACATCTGTCCCACAAACTGCTCAAACTTGTTGGTAGCGTCTGCAGAGATCAGGACAATAACTGGATACAAAATATTGTTTAAGGTTTCAGTTGCTCTTAAAAGTGACACATTTTACATAAATGTTATTATGCTATTTTTTATATACGTATTGTATATCTATTTAACATTTGGGGGAAAATATATAAAACTAGCAAAGTCAGTATTTTATGGAAAATGTACTCCTAAATTTATGGTTTCAAATTTAAATGAAAGCCATTTCATATAATTATTCATAAAATAAGTTGTGGGAGTTGTTATTTTGTAAAGGCCAAAGTCAAGTCAAGGTGGAAGTGTTGACATTTTTTAAAAGTGGTGTTTGAGAGACAGTTTCTCGTGCTGTTGGATAATTTAAGATTTCATGATAAGACATAATGTGATAAGCTTCTTTTTTTCCCTAGTGGCATCAATTCGCTGCCATACCCCGTGATTACGAGATAATTAACTTGTTATCACAGAATAACATTGTCATAATCTTAAAAAATAATGAAACTGACTTTCCAGTGTCTTCTGGAACGCTTAAGTGATTTTAGCAGACGTTAGCTCGCGTGGCTAAAACACTTTTGATCTTCCTTGCCAACGGAGGTCTGCAACATCTGACTGTAGGCTATCTTTAATTAATCATATCATGTTACATTTTTCCACTGTGTATGTTAATATTAGACAGGAAAAAAAACAATCTAGATTATATCACTGATTTACTGTTGAGGAGGACCCGATGTTCCATGGAAAGCATAGTCGCTCCATCTCCTCCTTTGTAAACGCGTGGAGATGTTGTGGTTTCGTGTCCTCCTGTCCTGCATAGTGTCTCCCCCAGACGCTCAGGAACGTTTCTGTTTAAAAAGCATTATCTGACTGGAGCTCGTCCATCTCCAACCAGCAGCGGGGTCTGCTTCAGACTATCAGCTAACTGGAGTCTTTTCCGTGTTTGGCTAACAAAACAGATCACTCTTGGGCCCTCAATCCAACGCTTTGTTTTAAAAATGAGGCCTAGTGACAGCTGTTTATGAATTTAAGACGTACGCACATTGTCGAAGGCATGTTTGGGTCAGTTCCGGGGTCAAATAAAAGGAGCAAATACATCTTAGAATTTGTTTAAGCCTACAACAGTGTTATGGCTTTGTCAAGTTCATTTAGGCTACAAAATCAGAATTATTACTAAAGACTACTTCGGACACCAAAAGGTATAGCTACTGGTGAAGTTATAGTCATACAAAATAATATAAATAAAACAAGCAAAGTCAATTTACGATTGGATTTGAACAAATAGTTATACGTTTTGTTAGATAAATCCTCTTTTCTTTCCTAGAGAGTTGACATTAGCTTACTGCTAGTTACTGCGTCTGGCAGTAGCTTGATTGTTTTTACATTTCTTAATAAATTACGGGAATAAATTAATTGAGCATCTGTATTTTCTGTTATCTTTTTAGTGTATTTCCAAATGTAATTATATATTAACATGTCGGCTATTTAGGCTTTTGGATCTTCAAAACTTCAAAATGCTTCTAAATATTTGGAAAAACAATTGACATTTTTCACCTTTTACTGCTAAAAATATTATTGTAGGCTCTTTATTTGTACTATTTTTGTTAGAGGTATAGAGACATGTATGCTGTAAGTTGGAGGTTTTTTCCACATCATATGCTCATCCCTTGGTGTGCTTTGAAATAGAAGGTGTCTGAAGGCCATCCTGGAGTGTGTGAAAGTGAACCACATGCCAGTGCTGCTGCTGCTGATACTCTGGAATCCTCTTATCATATTTAGGCGGCAATGATAACAGCTATCCATCCTCTTCATGCACTGCAAACCTGGACAGTAATGAAGATATGTATGTCATGAGGCTACGCTGCAGGAAGTACAAAGAAGTAGGGTTTGTAGGTGAAGGGTTAGTGAGCACTGCTGCCTCATCCACTGAGTGACCCTCCCTCACTCCTCCTACAGGAAAACACAGACATACAGTTTAACCGCTTTCACCTCCTCCTCCAGTGTGCACTTCCCCTTTAAAGTATCTGCCTCACATTTGACTGCTCGCTTGTGCTGAGGTGTCCGTCACTGAATCAATCTTAAAGCTCCTGAGGTTAATCGTGGACACCTGCTTGTGGATATGACATGCAGGGGAACAGGCTTTAAGTTACTCAGAAGAACTATTTGCATTTCATTTGTCAAAGGATACTTGAATGGACGGATCACCCCAAGGTAAAAGTCTCACTGGATTTGTTTGGTTATGTTTCTGCATAACATGAATTGCATGATTGCTAATTATTTGAACTGTGATATACTTTTTCATTTCCCGAAGGAAATTCATACCGAATGCCTCTTATTAGAAGAAAGCTCTTGAGGAAAAGAAACAAAAGTTACATAACCAGGAAGAAAGCATAAAATGAGGCCAAATTGCATTCCAGCTGTAATGTTCACAGGACGTTGATGCCATAAATTCCCTTTATTGAGCCGGTTGTGTGCTTATTGTACTTATTAATGGAAACACCGGAATGTTGCGATATTTATTTGAAATGTCATTATCAAACATAATGTTCACTTTATCACAAAAGCAATTGTTCCATTTTAAAATATTACTGTAAACATCAACTATAAAAAAAACTTATCTGGGAGAAAACCTTGCATAATAATGCTTAATCATAAAGCATATAGACATAAAAATGTTGATTATTGTGTTCTATAACGTTGAATTTAATAAATGATCTCCAGGTTATGTATCAATTTCTAAAATGAAAAAGGGATGAAAGGGAGGTGTAACTCCAGAGCAAAAGTTGATGAATAATTGAATGAAAGCTACCTCTTGTCTGTTAACGTGTTGTCTTCTCTCTGCTCGCTAACAAAGGGCTTAAATGTGTCTCATCGGTCAAGACATGACAGAAATCCACACGGCAGGCTATAACTGTTCTTTTTTTAATGTTTTTCTTTAGTTGCGGTCTGCTTAAGTTTCCTGCAGCTTGCCTGTTTTTCTCTCTAATACAAAGACACCAAAAAGAAAATATGATACATAGTTTAGGTGAATGTAAATAAATGGAGAGTCATTCTTGTAAAATCTTCCCTTTCAGTAAGCAGCGATTCTTTTACTTTACTAATTTTTTTCAATTGCAATTCCTCTGCAAGTTTCTCCAAGCTGTTTGTGCTTTCTTTACAAAGAAAGGGGTGTACATCGCTGGTTTCATCACGATACGATCTTAAATCGATTCATTGAATAACGATACAATATTTGTAATATCATGAAGTCTGGCGTGATAGGACACAACCATGTCAACTGACAAAAACAACTAAACTACAATTGTACCATTTTATTTCTGAGCTCTTCCAGAAATTTAAATGATATTCAATCCATTCTTTCAGTGGAAATAGTGTCACACACAGACATGAGGAGAGATTTTCCAAACAAAAGTGTATAGTAAAGACGGCGATAAGCATTATTGTTTGGGTGTTGCTTTGATACAGTTCGATCTTTCGCCAAAAATCATTATTTCGATCTATAGCGATGTATCTTTACCCCTCCCGACTTGACGTTCACTTGATACCCTAACCCTCAAATGTTTTATGGCACCATCTTCCATCTACTGCTCCCTAAGCGATGTTCCTCTCGTCCCCACAGGGTGACTGTATCTTGATGGGACTGGAGCCGGGCTGCACATGGGAGGAAGTCTGCTGATCAAGCACATGATGGACGGCAACGCCTCCAACGCTCTGCTCTCTGGGGAGCAGCTCATCTACGCCATCACTGTCCCGCTGTCCACCTCCATCATCCTGGCCAACCTGGTCATCATCCTGGGCATCGCCTGGAACCGCCAGCTCCACAACACCACCAACTACTTCTTCCTCAGCCTGCTGGTGGCCGACCTGTGCACGGGTGTGGCGCTGCCGTTCATACCCCTGATGGGCCTCAACCGGGAATTGAGTTTCAACTCTTGCATGGTGGTCCACATCTTCCCCAACTTCCTCTTCCTGGCGTTCCTTTTCAACCTGGTGATGGTCCACTACGAGCGCTACATTTGCATCGTGGACCCCTTGCATTACAACAACCTATGGATGCACCGCAGTTTCCCCCTGGCGTTGCTGGCTGTGTGGGCGCCGCCGCTTCTGTACGCGTCTCTGCCTGCTTTCGGGTGGAATAACTGGACCGGGCCAGATTGGAACGACTGCTGTGAGAACGGCCAAAGGACGACGCCGATATCGACCTGTTCAACAAATGGAACCGCCTGCTGCTCCTACCGGCGAAGTTTCCCAAATGCTTTCATCTACTTGGAGGTGTACGGCCTCGTCTTGCCTGCTATCCTCACCATTGCCGGCATGACTGGTCGAGTTTTGTGGATCACCCGAGGCCAGCTGAAGGACATCTGTCGCCTCCATCGCTCAGTGGAACGGGGAAGCCAGGCCTCAGACCGAGAGCAGAGGCTGAACCTGCGCTACACCCGCTGCGTGGTGGCCGTGTCGCTGACCTTTCTGGCGTGCTGGGTCCCCTACCTCATTTACATGCACGTCTGCGTAGCCTTCTTGATTAGCGACACCAAGTGGAGCTCCACCACTCACATCGTGCTGTCGTGCACCGGTATCGGTAGCATGGCGGTGGTGCCGCTGGTGCTCGGCCTGGCCAACAGGGAGTACACGGAGCCCGCATGCAAGCTTCTCCGGAAGCTTAGAGACGGATTGAGGGGAAGGACGCAGGGATCAGAGGAGGTGGCGGTGTGAGGAAATACTGATGGAAATGAATATTTATGAGGATGTATCTGCTAGAAATTAGTTTGCGAGGGTTGATGCTGCTTCTTTATAGTTTATTGATCAAGGCCAATACTGCATTTCAGTAGAGAAAACACATTTAGTTTATTCTTCTAAAATGTATGAATCAGTGTTACTATTTTAAGTTTTTCTGATGGTTAACTATTACATTTCATAATTTTAATTTTACACAATTAGGAGACATTAGAAAGATGAATAAGAATTATGAGAACTTTAAAAAAACCTTTGTTTAAAACAAGGGTTGGTTTTGCTGAGGTGTAGCATGTAGGCTAATTTCTTTTGAATTCCATGCCTTCAAGGCTTATAACTTGCTAAATGTGAAAGCTGAAATGTAAGTTGTCTTCTTGTATCAGTGCTGTACATCATATAAATAGGCCTACAGTATGTATTTACATACTGTAGGCTGTATCCTCTTTTCTATTTGTGCTGCCTGCTGAACAGGTCATAGATCTTCTTCATCTGTCAACCTTCCTCCCTCCCGCCATTCTGCAATGTTTATTCCAACGTCCCTCGCTGGTGTTTATCTATTATACTGGTATGCAAGTTGAAGAGGGAACAGGGATGCATCCACAGTCCGTTATACGTCTACAAGACATGAGGACATTAAGGCTTCAGCGAGAAGACACAAGGTGGAAACGGGTGGAAACCATCCCAGTGTTTTAAAAGTTGGATATGAAAATGTTTCGAGTTTCTGCCATATGTAAATAAAATGTTACGGGAAGAATAAATATCGTAAAAGCAGACTTGCGCTGCTCTTTGGGGGAAACATCTGCTGCTTGTAAACAGACCTTCATTTCGAAGGATACAACTTTTATTTGATGTGAGAGATCTATTCAAAGGGAAGTTATATTTTTATTTGACATTTGATTAAACACAGAATACATGTCATGCTATAATTTGTTTGCCCGATCACAATGTCATTTTTTAATGTGTACAGACAGTAGGCTGTGTGGGTGGTGAAAGAAACAGACAGTTCATGTGAGCTGATGAGGAAACCCATGATTTAATCTAATTAACTTTAGAGCAAACAAGTACACACTGTTATGGGACATAAGGAAAGATGGGGTATTATCATGGGATGCATTGTCTGTAGCCTATGTCTTGTCTGACTGTGTTGCTCTGCTAAGTCATGTTCCAGTATGTTTTCCACATTTCCACAATGTGTCTGGAAGTCAGGAGGGGAAAATGAAGACGGGACCAGACTGTCGGGCTCCAGCTGCTATCGTCAGACTGTTATTTAAAGTGGGAACCTTTAACTCCATTTACAAAAAACTGTTGTGTATGAATTCTTCACATAGAAGATTTTTTGGAAAATGTAATTGTTTGTTCTATTTCCTAGAACGTAAGGAGAAGATTGATACCACTTTGACATTTGTTTGTTAAATATGTAGCTGGAGCTAGCAGCCTGTTAGCTTAGCTAAGCCTACAATTATATATTGTGTGTGTGTGTATATATATATATATATTGTTATTATTTTAACAATAGATATGACATATATATATATATTTATTTATATACACACACACACACACACACACACACACACACACACACACATGTTAATGAATATGTTTCCAGGCTTTATGCTAAACTAAGCTGAACGCCTCCTGGCTCCAGCTACATGTTAACTGCACAGATACGCAAGTGATATCATTCTTTTCAGCCAACTCTTGGCAAATAAGGCGCAATTCCCCTAAATGTATTGATTTAAAGTATTACTCTTCATGTGTTTTTTTTTGTGTGAATGAAAGAAAGAAAGACAGAGCCGAGACATCATTGTTCATGTTGCTTTATCCATCCTTCGTATTCCATTGCAAAAACTTGTGATTACTTTGGCATATTTTGAGGTACAAAATGTGTCGAGGAAGAAAAAGAGAAGAATTAAAAAAGTTGAGGAGATTTGACAGCATTTCGAGGCTTGCCAAGCAACACTTGCCACATTTTGTAAAGATACATGTAGCACCACTGGAACAGGCAACACAAAAGGTGTTCTTGTATTCAGAATATGGAAAGCCATTTGAACATTGGAAAGTAGGTTTTTTTATTTCACAAAGACGTGTTCCTATTTAGCTGACAAAAGTACGAGATTACAAACTGAAAGAAATACACTGATGCTACTGGGAACACTGAAAATAAGAAACCTTTTTCAAAAAGCTTGACATAAACAACAATTTCTCCAACTTCAAGCCTTCAATTCTGGAAAGAAAAATCGTTCAACACGCCGAGAAGCTATAGTTACTGTTCACTACCAGAAAGCACACAAACTGAGGGGATTATTGCATAAAAGTCACTTGCATTAGGACTCTCCAAGCGTTTAATTAAACTTAATTAGAACTTTTCTTTGAATTAAAATTTTGCGGATATGCTGTAATGCTGCAGACGTATAGGGTTTGATGGTTAGTCAGTCTTCCGTATAATAGGAGCTCTCGGACACAACTCTGCCAGACTCCACATCAACCCGGATCAGGAGGCGTTTATTGGAGACAGGGTATGCTGGCAGGATGGTGGTTGCATGGGGGTATTCGGTAAATTCTGGGGCTTGTGGGTTCTCTGGCTGGTGTTGATTCGACTGCATCTGAGTGTCTGCATGCAAGCAAGGACTTGGATTGGTTGGTTTGTTTTTTAGAAATCTGAGCAGAAGAGAGGTTTAATTTTAGTTGGACACACAATATGAATCACGCATGAGAAAGCTGGTATGTATAAAATCAGATGCAGGTTTTTTTACTCTGTTAAATGTATTATGATTAGATTAAATGCATTTTCATTACACACATTTAGATTATTAATACTGGCATCTGTATTGAAAAAAAGTATAATGCACCACAAAGCAACCAAATGAACCCAGATATGCCATGCCAAGATTTTTAGGGGCTGCTAATTTAGGAGTAACAAAATCCTTCCTCACCTCCGTTGCGCATGAGGTAGTTCATTCTTCGCAGAGATAGAGCAGAGAGAGAATTAGTGCAAGATTAATGCATCCTGTCATACATTCAATTCAAAACACACACCAAGAATCTACCTCCCCCCAAAAAATCCCCAGTGCTCGTGTACCTCTCCTCTTCGCCCTCCAGCAGCTTGCGGTAGGTGGCGATCTCGATATCCAGGGCCAGCTTAAGGTTAAGTAGCTCCTGGTGTTCGCGGACCTGTCTGGCCAGTTCCTGCTTGGCCCGCCTCAAGCCCTCCTCCAGCTGGGCAACGTTGGCCCGGGCCTGGACCACGTTCTTGTCGCCGTCTGTCCTCACGTCGTCGATTTCCTTCTTCAGGGCCTCTTCCTAACAAGTCAAGAGACAAACAGATAAGGGGAAGATCAGGGGATGCTTAGATGCACTATAGGCGCTTACTTAGGCCAGAACTCTTGTTTTTTTTAATCCGTGTCATCATCACAACCTTTCTTGCGAGGGCTTCCAGGTCCCCGTTAAGCCTTTGGATAAGGCGCAACAAGTCGGATATTTCCCTTTTGACATCACGTACTTCTTGCTCACGCTCTCCCACATTGAGGACCAAGTCGTCCATCTATGGGACAGGAAAAAATAAACGCAAATGTGTGAATAACGTTGAGTAGGCCTATGTAGGCTTTAAAAGCATCTGTGAAAGCCAACCGCCAACCTTTCTCTGGTTCCACTGCTCGGCTTCCTCCCTGGTGCGGGCCGCCATGTTTGCATACTGCATCTTGGCGCCGTTGATGATCTCGTCCATGTCCAGAAAGCGTTTGCCGTTGTCACGCAAGACCACCTTTTCATTCTGCACCTGTGACTCCAGCTCCTTGATCTCCTGCGTGTTGAAAAGTAGAGTGTCTTATAGAGAGAAAGAACAAAACGAAGGTGAGAACAAACGTAATAAAATAAACGCCATTGTTACTTCATCGTAGCCAATTCTGAAGAAGTCCAGTTTTCCCATCAGGTCCTCCAGCTCCAGTGCCTGTTCCACTGTGTCCAAGTGACCCTCATCCACATACTGTTACACACACACACACACACACACACACACACACACACACACACACACACACACACACACACACACACACACACACACACACACACACACACACACACGTTAGACATGCAAACACGTGCAAAATCTATAGGCTATATGGAGTCGGCACACAGTGATGGAATTACTTCAAATATATCATTATTATGCCACTGTCTAATATATATGAAATGAAGATATGCAGAAACAACTCTTTTCAGTTAGTACCAACAATGGATTTGAAACTTTGAACCAATGCTGATTGCACCTTTTTGGTGATGATAAACTTGTTCTCCAGGTCCGCTTTCTTTAGCATCTCGTCTTCAAAGCTGAGACCAAAAGAAAATAGAGGGTTAAATATTAATTTGTGCCAATAAGGACATAATTGATGGTTAAAATCTGCAAATACTGGAACCAAAATCAAAAGATATAGACCTAGTGCAGGAACAATGGACAATATTTAAAGATCTAGACAGTGGCCCAGAATTGTGCCTAGTCATTCACTCTAAATCTGACCTCTTCTTGGAGTCTTCCACCTGGTCCTGCTTCTTGTTAAGGTCGGCCTTCAGCTTCTGGTTGTCGCGGATCAGGTTCTGGATCTGCTGCTCCATCTCGTTCTCCAGCTGCCGCACGATGGCGTCGATCTTCCCCGCGTAGTCGTCCTTCTCCTTCAGGATCTTCAGCTTGGTGTCCAGCTTCTTGTTCTGGTCCTCCAGGTGTTTCACCTGCGACAGAGACACAGTTTTACATCGTAGTATTATGCGGTTCACGTTGATGATGACAGGTAGGCCTAATAGATATTTTTTAGGACACTCCAAATATGTGTTTAGCCTATTATCCTGTTTAGGGGGTACACATACATGTGTTAAATCTCTTTTTATTTCTCCCAATCTACTCCAAAACCAACACTGTACCTTGAGTCTAAATTTACATTTTTATTTCAGGTTATGTTGACAAATTGTTGAATTGACTTGAGACTTAAAGTTACGTCATTGTCCACAAGGTGGCGTCCTGCATTTACATGCCCCACGTTTTAAATGAAGGTGAAGAAGCCTGCTGCAGAATAACACACTTTTTGTGGCCCCAGGTCACAGAATTCATGGCAGAAGAGAAGACAGAGGCACGGGAAACGAGCACAATTATTCAAGCTTTTTTTTTTTTCTATTCTTGTGAAATAGATTTGTTATGAACTAGTATGACATATTGCAAGTTTAAATGAGTGGTTAAAAAATAAACAAAGACAACATACAATAATGTATAATGCCCAAATAAATAAGATTATGCTATTTTAAGTAGCCTACCTAATTAAAATAAATATATTTTGTCATAGCCAAAGAAAAACAGGAAATATGTAAATGTAAAATAAATACAGTAGGCCTACTGTTTTTATAATTTTTTTTCTTCCTCCCTGTTTTCAGTATTTGGTATTTATAGATGAATCGATAATTTAATACACAGCCCTGTATTAGGCTAGCTGTCATGCAAATTATTAACAATCAATAGAATGCATGACATTATTCAACCGAACATAATACATAATACTACTAGCCTACTACTACTACTACTCATCATCATCCTCATCCTCATCCTCATCATCATCATAATAATAACCTAATAATAATAATAATATGCCTGCCTAATAGGCCTAATAATAATGTTATTTACAAACCTTATCAATCAGCTTGACGAACTTGTCGTTGAGTCCAACCATGTCATCCTTCTCCCTGGATTTTCCTGACGGGTCGATTCTGTTGGTCGGGACGCTTTTGGCCGGTCCCGAGGCGCCGGGGGTGAAGGTCTGGCTGCTGAAATCTCCCGGTTTAGACATGCTGCGGCTTGGAACGGTGAGCTGACTCAAACACACAGACAACGGCGAGCTGGAACACTGAGCAGATGAGCGCTGGATGTAGCCTACCTGCAGCCCCTTCCCATCACCTGATTTTAAAGGTGGACAGGGACACACCCCCTCCCCTCAACTCCAATCCAGAGACGCCAAGTACGAAATTAATGAGAAAAATGAAGATGTCAACATGAAATACCCGAATTTCCACTCTGTACCAGTTTGTGCTTGGCATCAGGAGCCAATGGCATCACTGGGGGCGGATTCATGCGTAAAAGTGCAGGTATAAATCCACCTGTACGCTTATTCATCACATCCACCAGGTGATTCTCTGTCTGAAACAAGCCTCTCTCATCCATCAGCAGTCATGCCTTCAAACACCGCCGCCAGCATGTTCGGTGGAGCCGGGGGAAGGGGCTCCCGGGCGTCCGTGTCGAGCCTGCAGGGGCTGCGCAACGTACTGCGCAACGACACGGAGAGAGACTCCGCTTCTCCCGTCGTTCCAGCGAGAGCTGCAAACACCGCCGCTGATGCGCCGGCTCCGGCCGCCGCTCCACCCGCCCCGGCCGACGACAAGCAGACCCTGCGCGGCCTCAACCAGCGGCTCACCGGGTTCCTGGGCAGAGTGAGGCAGCTGGAGGAGGAGAACAGCGATCTGGAAAAACAGATCGATGAGATTTTGGCCAAGAGGAAGACACCCGAGGGACGCGACTGGGATAAGGTCGAGAAACCCCTGGAGGACCTAAAGAAGCAGGTTGGTCTTCAGATAGATTTGTTCTATTTTTCTTTATATCTTGGAGAGCAAATAACCGATTAAACAAAACTGTATCTTTTTTGATACTTCTTTCAATTTTTTGAGAAATGCATTCAACATTTAAAAGCTAAATTAAGTAAATAAATGTTCTAAATAATGAGCTTAAAATATAGGCTATACATCATGCATTCTTCTCCCTAGATCAAAGACATCACCATGGAGAACGCCAAGCTGATACTCCAGACCGACAACAGCATCCTGGCTGATGAAGACTTCCAGAAAAAGTAAGATTAATTCAATCAACAATTAAAAAATAAATCCTAGACAACTAATGATGATGATATCAATACATTTTGATCCAAATGAGAAGTAAGAGTTCCTTGCCCCTCTGTGTGCAGGCTGGAAGATGAGAAAAAGGCCCGGAAGGAATTAGAGAAAGACCTGGACGACCTGGAGAAGACCCAGGAGGACACCAAGATGAAGCGCAAGCAGACGCAGGAAGAGATCGACCTGGTCAAGGTGGAGCTGGCTCGCCTTGAGAAGGATCACAAAAAGGTGAGAACCGGGGTACAAAAATTTCACTTCAATCTCGACTGAACAACTAAAGAAAATCTTGGAGAAAAAAAAATTAACGCAAAACGGACTCTTGTAGGACGTGGATGAGCTGCGTGAGAAGATCAAGCACTCGGAGGTGACGGTGGAAATTGACTCCCAGGATTCCAACCTGGGCGAGATGCTCAACAAGGTCCGCAGCCAGTATGAGAAGCAAGCCAAGAAGAACCTAAAGGAGACAGAGGAGTGGTACCAGGGCAAGGTAGGCTATAGGCCTATACACCACCCAACAGGAACCCATAGCCATGTTTTCTTTATTTCCTCCTTCTCATCCGTTCATCTCTGCATTTCCATCTCCTTTCCCTCTCCAGTTTGACAACATCAAGGTGGCGGTGGCCCAAAACAACGAGGAGTTGAACTTGGGAAAGACGGAGCTCAAGGATCTGCTCAAACGGAAACAGTTTCTGGAGATTAAGATCCAGGGTCAGCACAGCACGGTAACCATGAAAAACCACAAAAAAACACAAAATATTCACCCCAAAAAAGCATTTTCTATAATCCCTCAGGAATGGTAGAAATCGCCTATGGGGTTTTTGTAGTCCTTGTTTGGACAAGCCTTTCTTACGGCCCTGTCATTATAGCCTGCTGTAAATCTGACATGTTTGAGTCCACCGCTGCCACCTGGATCTGCTCTTGCATAACAAAACAATACACTTAAAAGAGGTTTGAGGTTCCAGGGAAGTCACAGCGATAGAACTATCAAAAGAGATTTGAAATTTAAAAAATTTAATTAAATGAAAAAGACCTTTATGCCTTCCTTTACAGATCCAGAATCTGGATGAGACCCTGTTGTGCACCAAGGTAGAGTATGGCAGACGCATGGCGCCTCTCAACCAGGCCATCCGGGACCTGGAGGCCGAGCTGAAGGAGGTGAGGGCACAGGTGGAGCGCCACGGAGAGATCAACAACGACCTGCTGTGCGTCAAAATGAAACTGGAGCAGGAAATCAACAGCTACCAAAAGCTGATTCAGGGCATGACAGCCGATCCCGAAAGGTGAGAACGGTCACGGTTTAGATAGCCTTAGCCTACAAATCCTATTTGCTCAAGTGAAATGACATTGGTGGTATACTTTATACTGCTACTCTACTAAATATTCTACTTTTTACTCCAAACTACGTACATTTATCTGATAGCTTAAGTCACGCTACTAGTTACTTTATGATTTTGGATTTTTGTACATGAAAAATATTAAAGGTTTATCAAATATTGTCTATACACCAAACACTGACTAGAAATGAATCGGCCATTGACTATTTCGATTATAGTTATTTTGAATGCAAATATGTAAAAAACAAAAACAAATGTCATGGCTTTTAATACTTTTAATTAGCTTTCATGTTAAATCCTGCCTTATAAATCCCTTGACAGCTCGGATCTTTCTTTAGAGGATGCGCTGACAAGTGGTAAGTTCTGAATCCCCGCCTGAAAAGAAAATGAAGCACAAACTTGAGAGTGATGTCACAATGCTTGAAATCTAACCCCAACACAGCACATTTTGAATTAAATCATTTTGAGATAGCCATTTATTTGCTTTCTGGTCGAGAGTACGCCAAGAAGAAAAAGAGTGGTGTGGATTTTCTCGTTGTAGCCTACTCTGTGTCGGAAAGAAAATAAACCTATTTCCAAAAAACATCGAATGACTCCTTTAAAGTAAGGCATGTCACCTGACTGCACTGGTTAACACCATCCACAAATTCTTGACGATTTTAACACTTCTCACTTTCAAATCAATCCCAAACAAATGCAATATAATTTCTGTAGGCCTATCTTGTCTTTTTTGGCAAATGTTGGTGCCTTGTTGACTCTCCAGCAGCACACTATAACCTTATAAGGTTAAGGGAACTGTTAAGGATGATTGTCACAATTATTTGCTTGAAACTTGTAAAAATCTGATTCCAGTTCAGCAAAAGCCTGACGAGAAGCTGCCCACACAGCAGGAGGAGGTGAAAGAAGAAGCCATTGGGAAACAAGACAAATCCACTCCCCCCAAAGCCCCTGAGGAAGCCGATAAAGCCCCTGAAACAGCTGAAGGAGACCCCATAGTGGCTCAGAAGGTCGCCGTCGGCAACGAAGCGGCTCCCAGCAACGGCCCAACCAAAACCAAAAAGCCCAAGAGTAAAAAGAAGAAGGATTCCTCCTCTTCTTCCTCCTCCTCCTCCTCCTCATCGTCGTCCTCCTCTTCTTCCTCCTCCTCCGATGATGAAGATAAAAAAGAAAAAAAGAAAAAAGCCGAGGGCGAAGTGGCCCAAGCTTGATCTAGAACTAGCTGTTCCCTGCTTTCTGTTGTTCTGTTGCTCAGGCAACTTGTCATATTGTCAAACATTTAACGCTACTGTGAGCTTGTTTTCTCAGATGTCTGCAAATAAATGCATTTGATTATGAAAGAAGGATACCAGAGCAGTGTTTAATTTATTCCGTATGTGGCAATACACTCACTTACCTTCATACCATACACTTAAATAATCACAAAGTGCAGTAGCCTACTTCTCACCGGGGATAGACTACCTTTGGAGATAACAAGGTGAATGTGGAAGACTAGCACAGCTAATTTGAAAAATAGAAATTTGGATTTTTCTTTTAAAATAAGACTTTTATGTGTGTGCCACAATAACAAAACTGATTATCAATAATCCATCAATGTTTGACACATCCAGTATATAAGGAGCTCCTACATACAGTATGTATTATTCTAAGTGTAATGTGAAAGAAAACTCAACCAAACCTTCTAAAAAGAAGAACAAAACCTTATATGAAACTAATATTACAGTCAAAATATCATGTTACCCATTTCACCTGTGGTGTTCAGTAGCTTGTCAGGAATTGAGTCCAGAAGGTTTTTATTCGCCAATGAGTATCAGAAAATATATGATTCATTTGAATCATGTTTTGGCATAATGTATCATCAGCCTGCAATGCAAATAAAAAATGTATTGGTCATACATATTGCACAACAGGACAAAGTCGACATCTATACTACAGTTAAAAAATATTTGTCTTTAAGAGCCTTTAAACCCATCAGTAATTAAAAACACTTAAGCCAGAGATCAAAGTGGAGAATCACCAATATTTAGGTTAATTTAAGAAATTTCTTGAGGAAGATTTGGTCTTTTTTGTGATAAATGTGATAGTACAAAGTACAAAGTGAATTAAATGGGAATTTTGCAAACCGCACACACTACTACCAGCTTCTTTTTTTGTAAGAGTGATTTATTTTTTTTCAAATGACAATGGTACAGACGACATGAAAGCACAGACAAGAAGGGAGGGGATTGAAATCATCCAACACATGGATATCGCATGATAAAGGTGGGTGGAGGGGCAAGCAAGAGTACCAAATGGAGTAAAAGATATCGTATCAAAAATTTTTGTTTTTTTTTCATATATATATTTATATAGGACTAATAATTCTCTTTAACTATGCAAAGCGAGGAATGCCCTTTTTTCCCATTTATCTTGAGTCGTGGGTTCCCCTAAGTAGAGCCATTAGACATTATTATTCATTGAAAAGAAGAAAAAGTATAAAGGAAGTGGACTGGACAAATTTTTTTTGGGGGGGGGGGGGGGGGGGGGATTGGTTTGGGGCGTTTCGAGGCGTCCTGTCCGATTTGGCGTGGAGTCTCAGTGTAACGCGTGTTTTGGGTGTGTTCCAGAGAGGTTTGTATCTTTCTGGTGGGTAGGAAGGGGCAGTCTGCCTCAGCGGGAGAAGGTCTTTCCACTGAAAAACATAACAAACAGAGGAATCTTACAAATCTGGATGTTACAACATACTACAATTATGTTTCTCTTTCATTCTTTGTGCATGCTACTGCTTAGTTTCTTCCTCCTGGTGAGGGATTCGTGGCATGCTTTAATCTTCTTCATGCCTTTACCAAACTAACTATTGTGATCGATTAAATATTTTGTAGAATTTGTTATCTGACAATGTTTGTTTTGGAACCTTTCAGTTGAATTTTTTGAAAATGGTGAACATGTCATCTTATGGGGGTTCCCTGTTTATTCCAGTTATACATTAACCACAGGACAAAGACTCTCTGTGCTCCAACAGACTGTAGATGTTTACCAGCTAAACTATTGTGTATTTATAGGTTTTAACAGAGCGGAGAGCTGTTAAAATTCCTTTCTGAATTACTTCAAATGCTGCAAACACGGCCACACACACACACACACACACACCTCAGACCAACACAATAAAGATACATAGATGCAGACAGCAGCAAAGACGCAACACAGTTTATCACAAAGCTGAATCTGTTTTGGTTTTGCTTCTGTCGGCAAACACACACTCATGAGTCACTTTATATGAAGTTAAGGTGGCCACTTACGACATGGTCTTCATCTCCTTCTTCTCTGCGTCGGGTCGAGCGCGGTTCAGCACCTTGAGGAAGTCTGACGTCTTGGCCCTCATGCGTGTGTGAATGTAGGCCTGCAGGGAGACACACAACATGGATTCAGGGTAAAACAACATCAAACATCACAACGCAAAGACCTTTCAACTCAGAAAAATAAGACATCTGAATTGTGTGTCCACACACACACACACACACACACACACACACACACACACACACACTCTCTCTCTCTCTCTCTCTCTTTAATTAGGGGTTTACAGTCCATTTGAGCATTCTTCAGAAGCATGTCGTATTTTTTTGTTTGCGATGATTACACAAACGCCCACATGGCGCTCCGAAAAAAACTGTATGGCCAGTCAAGCTGGTAGGGCAAGTCGGCGGCACGGAAGGGGCTTTCGTTTGATCTCAGCTATGACCAGACTCTCTATTGTGGAGAAGGTGCAGTAAAAAGCCTCTAATAAGGCTTGTTTGTAGCCTGTGATTATAGCAGGATCGCAGCGTTAATGGCACAAAGGTGAATTGCACAAGCGTTAGAGCCAAGTAAAAAAATCTAAAAGGCCTCATTTGAAAATAAGAAAAAAAGGTGTAGAGGTAGGCACCATTTGCATTAATAGAACTGTTTTTAGACACTTATATGTGCTGCTAACTAGGGGTGTAACGATACATGTATTTGTACCGTACCGTGACGGTACAGGCACGTATTTGGTGTTACAGAGGTGGACCGCGGTCCGTTCGTGGCGTACATAGCGTTAATATTATAGCGAATGTACAGGCTTGTTTTGCGGTGTGGAACTTAAAACTTGTCGTCGGAGTTCCCCCCGGACCATTTAGCCTCCGGCTCGCTCTCGCGTGCGCAGTAGCAGCCAGCGGTTTAGAGTATCTCCTTATCTCCATGGTGAGCACAGCATGAGGGTGCAGTGTTGCTAACTTAGCAACTTTTCAGACCCCTCTGGTGACTTTTTTTCCAAAAAGCGACTAGCGACAAATCTAGCTACTTTTTCTGGTGTTATTGGTGACTTTTGGAGACTCTGTTGCTAAAGCATGTATCGCTCTTTACTTCTAAACGAGCAGCGGGTGCCTCCCGAGGCTCCTGCCCCCTCCCAGAGCACTGACAGGCGGCCGAGTCCTCACGCAGCAGTCCCTCCCAGCTGCGGTCAGAGCAGGAGATACACACCTATCCGCTCTAGTGTTCCGTTTGCATCCCTATTAGCAGTTGTAGTAGGCTACCCCTCTTTTCTTTTACAGTCTATGAGTGGTGCAAATAAAAATGTTATACAGTGCTATTGAAAAGAGTGCGAACTGCATGGCGAAAGACAACAGGAAACCGGAGCTTGCAGGCGTCCCCCTGTCATTCAAATCCCGTTTGAGGGATAACTTCGCAATAAACTATTATATACTCTCTCTCTCTCTCTCTCTCTCTCTCCCCTCATAGCTCCAAAGAAAAACCTGTTGTTCTAGTTTACACTACCTGGGAATCTTATCTACTGTTTGATCAGGACAGACTTATCTACTGTCTGAATCCATCATCTTGTTCAGTGAATTGGAAACAGAAACTAAGACAAACTTAACCTCAACTTTTCATGTTTATTTATTTATACATTTTAATCAACTGAAATTGTGAGTCTGGCACATTGCCTGAGTTTCTGTTTCAGGCAATTCTTTTAGATTTGTTATGCATTTTATGTGTATGTTAGCTAGTTACTGACAGCTAAAGCTGTTCATTCTCCCTTAACTATGAACCGTACCGTACCGTGACTTCAAAACCGAGGTACGTACCGAACCGTGACTTTAGTGTACCGTTACACCCCTACTGCTAACCCTTTTAAAACTGAACTGACCTTAGAGCACTTTATGTGGTAGTGCAGGTAGTCCCTGAAGGTGTGGATGAGGTTGATGGTGTTGTCTCTGGCATTGGCATTGGTGTGACGTGGGAACAGGACTGAAACATATTTGAAAAGTACATTGAGTAACAAATTAGTAAATGAGATTAACAGTCCTAGGAGGATAAAGCCGATGTGTTAACGGGTGCTGCTGACCGAAGGTGATGTATCCAATGTTGTCGCCGACGGCGGCGTCCGTGTCCTTCAGCTCCAGCGGAGGCTCCCTGTGGCTGAACAGCACCTGGGGGGCTGTGTGGCTGGCTCGCCGGCCCTCTTTGAACTCCTACACACACACACACACACACAACGGCCAGTCAGTCAGTCGGTGTTACACCACAGGTTTTAAAAGCCACCTGTTTGTTGAAGCTTTGGTGGTTTTAGCCAATACAAGATTTTACAGCTATGAGATAACTTAATGATATATATGACTGACTTACATTTACAAGGCCTAAGTCAAATATAACCTTCGTCAAATATTTATGTAATGACTTTTTTGCACTTGTGACCTCACACACCTGCATGAAGACTTTGCCGATGATGACATCATCGTCGTCTTTGAACACCGTGCTGAAAACCACCGTCACCCTGTCTTTCTTGGCCTCCAGGTACCTGAGAAGACGGGAGACATTTCGGAGGTTAAAAACAGCAGAAATTGCACATAAAATGAATTGGGCCTTTTGAAATGGAGCTCTTCTGCCTTTTATAAAAACGTGAACATTTTTCTAACTCCCGGCCCCCTACACGTACATGGACTCATCGTCTCTGTAGTGGACCACAGCCCTCTGCTCGCCCTCTCTGCCCTCCTCCTGGAACTTGAAGTACTTTTCAAACACAGAGGCAAAGCAGTTCCTCTTCAGTATGCCCGCCTGGTGGACCACGTCCGTTTTATTGGCTGGTAGGGCGTCCAGGTCGTAGAGGAGGGACACGTTGTAGCCTGGGAGGGTTGGAGAAAAGATTATAGACATGAGCAACAAAGCTGACATTTAATACTGCTTTGTGGCTCTAAAAGCAATCATTTTAATCTCTAAAAAAAGATCAGTAACTTTTTGAGAACTTACCGGCCTCTGTATCAACTAAGAAATTCCCATAGACCCTCTTGAGCAGCTGAAATTAAAAACATATATTTTTCAATCGTACTTCTCCAAATACAGTTTTAAACGCATGTTATTCACAGAAAAAGCATGACACAAAGTAAGAAGGAGAACAGAAACTTTAAAAGGTTAAATCTAATGCCACATGCAAGAGAACAAGACTGTAAAAGCTTTTAAAAGCTGGATATTGACTTTATTATGTACAGAAGATTATGTACACTTTGCAGGAAAGAGCTGCTATGGCTGCAGCAAACTTTGATGCTGGAGTAAAGGAAAGGGGGGGGGGGGGGGGTTGACGATAAGGTGCTATCGACACGTTCAAAACCGGCCCTTACATGTTCAAAGTTGTAAAACAAACCAGTGACTATCATAGCCTGTGGGAATCCTCTGAGACGATGTGGCTTGAGTTGAGAGACTAGCCAAAATTGCAGGCCAATAAAGGCAGAGACAGACATGTAAACAAACGGGATGTGTAACAAAAGACGGGGAGGAAGGAGGCGTGTGTGTTGATCTGGGAGGGGGTCCTCTCTAATGTGTACCTGTCACTGTGGCATGAACGAGCAGTAATATGCAAATCCAGCTCAGGTATGGCACGAATGGACCGCCAGAAGGCAACGGAATTATCACACACTGGCTCACAGATATTTTCAAAGGGCTACAATAACTGAATGTGACATTGTTGAAGCCTGCCCTTATACCTCTGCTCTTTAGTTTCAGTGAAAAAGAGGAGGGAGGATGGTTGCTGGACGGCAGCCAAGACACACACACACACACACACACACACACACACACACACACACACACACACACACACACACACACACACACACACACACACACACACACACACACACACACACACACACACACACACACACACACACACACACACACACACACACACACACACACACACACACACACACACACACACACACACACACACACACACACACAAGCACTTCCTCGCCTGGGGTGAGTCACACAGACCCACTTCCTGTTTCTACCAGAAGCCTCGGCCGCTGCTGCTTTTTTTCCTTACATGGAAACAGAGCTCTTCTTGACGTGGAGCAGTGCGTGTGCTCAGATTGCATTCTTGATTTAGTTCAGCTTTTTTTTTCTCAATACCCTATCATCTTAGATTGACAGCAAAACCTCCCTATCGGCACTACTCCAGCCACACTGTTTTCATTGCTAGAGCCGTGCATGTTGGCAGGGAGACCGCAGGTTTCAACAGCTCACCTGCTGCTCAAATAAAAGAATTACCATTGAGATTAAGAACTGAGAGATCTGTCTGAAGATAGTCTGCACTGCAGGTCAGGGTTTATTCTCATAGCAGAGGAACAGTGAGAAAACCACAACTGCACTTTTAAGAGACTTCAAGTTAAGACCTTTAAGGGTTTTCCAGGACTTGCAGACAACCTGGTTTGTGTTGAATGTGTATGTGTGCACTTGTTAAACTGAGTATTGGTAAGGCCATGTTTCTGCCTCCACCAACACAGAGAAGCATTATTTAGCTCTTCTGTGTGTGCGTGTGTGTGTGTGTGTGTGTTACCTCATCAGCCCCATGCTCCTGCAGCTCCTTGTAGAACTTCAGGGAGATGCTGACCATAATTTTGGTCTTGTCCCCGTTGGGGTTTGAGATGTGGTACAGGACGCCATCGAAATCTGGTAGCAGAGGTGAACAACATTAAAACTCCTAAAA
The DNA here is from genome assembly GCF_949987685.1 of Ammodytes marinus. NCBI lineage: Eukaryota > Metazoa > Chordata > Actinopteri > Uranoscopiformes > Ammodytidae > Ammodytes > Ammodytes marinus. Next base: position 9,844,472 of record NC_137228.1, read on the forward strand.
CGACAGGTTTGGTACTTAGACAAAAATGGGTTGTCTTTATTGGTAACCTAAGTACAGTAAAATGATTTCAGTCCATTACACGTGAGATGGAACTCTCTGTGTGATCCAGCAGCGAGTACTGGCAGGGTCGACCATGTGCAACAGGCTCATCGCATAATAGCACTGGTGTAATGACAGAAGCAGCACTGACTCAAATATTATCTTATTTTCTTGCTGCTATACAGAATGCTGTTATGATGCAATTTGAGCTCACCTGCGAACGTCACATCGACGGCCTCCGGCTTGGTTCTAAAAAGATAATATAAAAAAAGATTACCCAAACCATTAACAAATAATTTGGTTTACATAATATGGTGCAGCTTACTCTGTCACAACTCTGGCATAGTGACAAACTGCAGTTCTGATACCATTAATCAATACATTTATTATTCCCTAGTCATGTTGATTGATCGGCCGATAAATAATTTTTAATTTTTCACATGTGGCCCAAATACTGTTCCGTTGATCTGGCATTTGTAGGCAAACTATGCTACCAATTATTACGAAAAAAATACGATTAATAAAATCCCACTTCCTAGGATTTTTCTTACTACTTTTAAAAGACTGACTTCAGACATTTTAACACCAATACATTTTTTTTTTTTACATTTACCTAATCAATGCCCAACCTTTAATAAACAGGATTTTGGATATTCCCCCCCCCCCCCCCCCAAAAAAAAAACAGGACTCAATAAACATTACTTTTTTAAATAAATTATCACCTTTACACAATTTTTATGGGTGAACAACAGAAGTTAAAACTTGTGATTTTAAGGGGGACGCTGCAGCAACTTGTCCAGGCTGCATACGGATACTACAACAGCTGCTTCAGGCTGTGCACAGGCCACAGACTTGACTCGGCATGACTAATGAATGCGGAAGTAGAAGAGACATGATGGTACGATGGTTACAGCAGGTTAGCTGCTTCTGTGTTGCAGATGGAGAGTAAATAAGTGTCCCTTTACTTAATTGAAACCGATATACTAATACTAGTTAGCGCATCAACAAACATGCTAAACCATGGTTAATGACGCAGGATATGAGCAGTTTGTAAGCAACCTAAACGTTCCTACATTTCCCACTTTGGTCATATTTGTCAGTGTCAGGTAAGTGGTTGCAGAAATATGTAAAATAAATTGTAATTTTGCGTCAAATGAGTGTGCCAGAAGCGCCGGGGTGGGATAAAATCCACTGGAGTGTTACGGACAATGTTGTTACACTGTGGTTAATGACACCGGATGTGAGCAGTTTTCCAGCCAACTTTACGTTTTAAAATGTCCCAATTAATTAATATTTATCAGTGTATAATAATAAGTAGTTTTTTATTTTGCCTCAAAAGGAGTGTGGGAGTAGCGCCTTTGGGGATAAACTCCAATGGGTTGTTACGCTAAATCTGGCACACAGTGAACGCGCAGACACACCCCAGCTGTAGGCTAAAAGGACCGACGAGCTAATTCAATGGGTATTTTGGTTTATTTTGAATTAAAAATAAATAAAACTTACTAGCCTAAGTGTGCAAGTCTGCAAACGTTTATTATAAGCCCCTGTCGTTCCTCCATGCTACATTGAATGCAACTATCGCCTCTAAATAAAGAAAAAAAGAAAAGGAGGAAGCTAGCTGTGGTTAGCATCGGTAGCCAGGTGTAACAAATGATATCTCACCCGTTGCACGCGCCGTCAAACTTGAGCGACAGCGTCTCCTCGATGATGCGGTTATTGATCTCGAGCAGGATCATCGCAGCGGAGGAAATATAGGGGATGGCTATTCGGTGGGATTAAACCCGTTTTGTGTCAAATTTTCTGCTAATTTTTTTTCCTCCCTTGACAGAACAAACCGCTTCCGCCTTCTCTTCCGCGTATTTTGCAATCAGGACCCCTTAACATGAAGACAGCCGCGATGTTGCCTGTAATAAATTCGCAATTACAATATTAATCATTATTAGGCTACTGATGATGATAGGCAATATAAGACAAGCAATGACACAAGCAATGATCTTTTAATAAAAGGTTTGCTAACCTATTCTGTGTTTATTCCACACGAGCCTTCAGAAGACAGAGATGGATGAATTTGATAAAAATGTTGTCTAATAAATTAGAAGAACTGTCCTCACCTCAATTTCCATCCCCTCTCACCACTAAAGAGAAAACGTATCTTCCAGAAATGTACTACATTGTATAAAAGCGATAAGAACCTCTCCTTTCCAGTTCCACCAAATGTGAAAAATGTCAATTGTCAAGTATGAAGAACAAGATTGACCCATATAGGCCTAATGACTTCTTACATCAAAAATTGTATTGAAGTTTTATTGTCTGTACCTTCTGTAATTCAGATGTCAAAACTATAAAATATGTTTTCTTGTCTTGCTGTGTAACTCAAACCTTTTGGGATAATTTATATATAAATTGGCTATATAAATTATATATATATATATATATATATATATATATATATATATATATATAAATACAGTCCCCTCCAATAGTAACAGTGAGGCCAATTCCTTTCTTTTTGCTGTAGTCTGGAAACATTTTGGTTTGACACAAAATGATGAATATGAGACAATAGCTCAACATTTCAGCTTTCATTTCCAGGTATTCACATCTGGATCCGATACACAACTGAGAAGATATCAATATTTGTAAAGGAACACCACATTGTTAGGTGAGCAGAAGTATTGGAACAGATAAAATTTAAATAAATTAAAGTGAATAAAACGTAAGATTTTGTCGCAAATCCTTTGCTTGCAATAACTGCATCAAGCCTGTGACCCATTGACATCACCAAACTTTTGCATTCTTCTTTTGTGATGCTTTTCCAGGCTTTCACCGCAGCCTCATTCAGTTGCTGTTTGTGTTAGGGGGTTACTCTCTTCACTCTCCTCTTTAGCAGGTAAAATGCATGCTCTATACCGTTTAAGTCTGGAGATTGACTTTGCCAGTCTAAAACCTTCCACTTCTTGCCCCTGATTAACAACAGGAAACCGGAGCTTGCAGGCGTCCCCCTGTCATTCAAATCCCGTTTGAGGGATAATTTCGGATTTCAGTAGAATTATGAAAACAGTGATAAACGTGTGGAACAATGTCGGCACACAGGTTATTGTTTCACCGCGATCGCCTATGTAGGAGCCAAGCATGGACATATAAAGGGAGCCAACACGTTGAACATGCATACGCATTTGAAAAGGCATCAACCAGCTCTTACTATCACCGTCACTGTGAAGAAAAATCGAGCTGTGCAAACAGACAGTATTTTCTTTTTTATACTGAAAATACATAAGCTGTAATTTAATTAATGCTGCAGTTGCACTTTTATTTGATAATTGTTATATTTATAAGAGCACTTCAGACAGTGGCGCTAAAAGTGGGTACTAGCGTATATGACTGCGGTCAAGCCAGCCGACCCATCGAAAACGACAGTCAAGCCAGCCGACCCAAGTTTTTGCTGTGCCTGTTTGTACTAGCCATTACGGTTATAGCGCCACAGAACTAGTTTCAAAATAAAAGCATAGTTTCCAAATAAATGCCTTTGTCTGGTACATACCAGAATACAGTAAATAAAAGCAAATACTATCAAAGGAAATGTACGGACGTTGTGATATGTACTTTCAAAATAAAAGCCCAACTAATTGACAAATGTAAGCTTATGTCAATAGTTTTCGGAGATGGCGCCGCACTAGAGGGGCGCCAAAGCGATCGGGGGAAAATTATTTGGAGTCGGCATTTTTCTTTAACAGCGTTTGTGTAAATGATATGATCAATAACAGAAGCACGTCAGTGATAAGGCGCCCCCCGCTCCTTCGCCTCCTCCTCCCCACACTATAGGCGCTCCAGTGTGCGCCCCCTCGAGCACGCGCTGGAGCGCGAGAGCTTTCATTTGAATCGTGTTGTCATCTGATGACAGGGACCTAAAGTTGGAGAGGCAGAAAAGAAAGCTCTCGGGGGCACAAAACCGAAAACGGGAAGATTGATAAGGAGAAAGATTGCATGTTTTATATGGCCGATTGTATTGATTAATGCACACTGATTATCGGCGGCGACTCGCGGATTGTCACTGCAGATCTACGTGTGTCACCTCAAGTTTTTGACTATATCTGTTTTCACAGTTTTTGAATGGTAGTGTAGTGATTAGCCTATAGCAGGTCAGCGCCCAAACAACACACTCACCTGTTTCCCACTATTATCATATTTTTGCACCATTCCAGCGCACGACTGAGTTGTGTGTGTGTGTGTGTGTGTGTGTGTGTGTGTGTGAGAGAGAGAGAGAGAGAGAGGTCTCCTTACAGAGGCAATGTGCCAGACTAACAATTTCAGTTGATTAAAATGTATAAATAACTAAACATGAAAAGACTGAGGTTAAGTTTGTCACCAAATTCCCTTACAATAAACTATTATATATACTCTCTCTCTCTCTCTCTCTCTCTCTCTCTCTCTCTCTCTCTCTCTCTCTCTCTCTCTCTCTCTCTCTCTCTCTCTCTCTCTCCTGTAATACTGTCTGTATGTGTAATTTGCACACTATTCAAACCGATCCTGAATTGTAATGCTTTCCTTCCTTAGCCTTGTACATCATACTTAGCATTGCACGACATACTTCAAACACTATGTACATAAGCCCTGCAGCTCACCCGCAGAAAACATTTCCTCAGAAAATTTTTTTTGTCGTTACACTCATAGCTCCAAAGAAAAACCTATTGTTGTAGTTGGGCTTACCTGGGAATCTTATCTACTGTCTTATCAGGACCTTCAAATATCTCTTTTTCATTCATCCAAGCGAATCCATCATCTTGTTCAGTGAATTGGAAACAGAAACCACAAAGCATCACAATTCAGAATCCCCCAAAGCATTACAATTCAGGATCGGTTTGAATAGTGACACATACAGTATTACAGAAGCGAGAGAGAGAGAGAGAGAGAGTATATAATAGTTTATTGTAAGGGAATTTGGTGCGATAGATTGGTGGCTCTAAGTTTTTTTTGTCTTATTTATTGCCTTTTCTCTCTCATTCACTTGAAAAAATAGTTTTATAAACAAGCTTTACTTCCAATAGAAATTGCAAAGAATCATTGATTATATGTCTTTAAGGCCACAATGCAAATCCAGATTATGCCGTATGAGAATCAGAATCAGAAATACTTTATTACTAAAATGTAATAATATTTGTGTTAATAAATAATATTGTTATATCAATGTAACACGGCATTACCAATCAACTGATTTGCACTGTTAAATGATTGCACAGGTCAATTAAATAAATGCAATATTAAATATATACAATATAGCCTATATAGATATTTTTATATATACGTATAAGTATATATACTGTATATAAACGATTTTGACAATGTCAATGACCGTATTTGTAGAACCATAATGACTTTATTGTGGTGTTTGTAGACAAAAAACAAAGCACCACAAAATAAATTATAATGATCACCTTCAAAAATACATTTTCACGGTGTAAGAAATCCATCAGTGAGATCAGCTGTCAACTTCTTATTCAATGGGAGTGTGGATTGGAATTTCATTTATTTTGTTTGTGACGGAAGCGGTCTTTAGTTGGAACTATACTTCAGAGTTCAGTTTCACCAAAACCAAAACCTCTCACTTCGTGTCGTTCAATTACCTGTTTGTTTGAGTCTTAAAGAGGTCAAACTCACCTGTATTTCACATTAAAAGCATTGAAAAAGCATACACATTTTCTCCTTCCCTTTCCCTATTATAGAATCATCTTATCACTCCTCAGATGTATCTCCCCTTGGATGACATGCAGATTGGGAACCACCTGACAGTTGCACCACTTTATACTGTAGTTAAACTGTGTATTGATACATCAGTATTAATGAACTAATAATTTCATATATAAATACAATTTATAAAATATCAGACAGATGGCATAGTTCTTCAGAGTCAGTCATTTTACTTTTTATGTAAGTATTGTTAATGATGCTGATAACATGCAAGATTTAGGATTTTGAATGCAAGACTTTTTTTTTCTTTTTTTCTTTGAATGGCATTTTTACATTGTTGTAATGGTACTTTTAGAAAAATGATCTGGGTGCGTCTTCAATCCTTCTTATTGGAGTATCGTCATATCTTAAAGGGAGCAATAACAGAAATGTATGCCAAAAAATTATCCTAGAAAACAAATAGCTGCGTGCCCCTAGGGGTGTTGACAGCAAACATGAGGTCTCTAAGCAGGGCCTTGTCAAATAGCGGGACTCATAAAAAGTGTTATTTTATAGGAGAAAACATGGGTGCTGCCAACGTATAGTACATTCCAAGAATAGTTGGTCATTTTTAAAAGGCTTAGAGCCTCATCATTTTCAGGAATCCTCTCCAGTTTCCAGTATAACTTCAGAAAACAAACAATGTGCATGACCGGACGATGGATTTTGTGTGTGACCTTTAACAGCCTCAACACATAGTGGAATGAAGATGTTAATCTGCACTGGTGAAGGAATCAGAGACAACTATGTTTCCAATGCTCTGGAATAGAATAGGGGTGAAAAAAGTTGCGATGCCAATCAAGAATATACAGAGAAAGACGGCCACTGTGTCTTCCCAAGAAGATTAATGCCCGTGCCAGTGACATGACAGGCTCCAACTGTCAGAGGTTGATTCAAGTTTATTTTGATGCTTTCTTAGGAACTGTAAAGTGCATACTGTTGCCCAGAGTATAGTTTTTAACGCTTTTCTTTTTTACTTGTGATGTACGACATTAATAAATTAATTAGATTCTGATGACTTGAAATCAGGTAAGGACTACATGTTTACAGAGAAACTGCATCATTTAAGCAACACATATTGACTTCCTTGTTCAATTCTGCATTTAATATTTATTTATTTATTGTTGCCCTGAACTCTTCAACTATAACAGCTCCAGAAAAGACAAAAACACTTATTATAGCAAAACATAACACTCTTGCTGCAAGCACGCGCACGCACACACACACACACACACACACACACACACACACACACACACACACACACACACACACACACACACACACACACACACACACACACACACACACACACACACACACACACACAAACAGTGTTTGCATACTGAACCAGATACTAGGGAACTGGCCATTCTCGTTTGGGGGCCTTCCTGCTACCTGATGGAGCTATGTAACAGTACATTCAGTTAGTGGTATGGAGCCTCTGTGTCTACATTTACTCTGCAGAAATGTGACAGCTGCCATGATGCAACGTGCTGCTATGTTGATTACCATGCATCTTCCTCTCTGAAACCTGATTGAAGTGACAAAAAGAGAAAAGGCATATTTTGTCTCTTAATGGTGAACAAATGTATATATTTGACTAGAGAGGAGTATGTCAGCCTGATCCCCTGTAATTATTGGCATGTGGTGTATGCTCAGGAATTTAGACCTGGCTCAACAAAGAAACACATAATCCACAAGCAATCTCAGATTCCAGAAGCATGAACCTGGTAACTAATGATTGTTTTAAACAGTTAGACGCAATGTGGGAACAAAAACATGGGGAATGATGTAGCAGACCGTTGCAACAGCAAAAATGAGAACAACGGATGTCATTTCAACCAACCTGATCATATGTGCAACACCTTACCACACAGCACCGGGTTAGCCAACCACTTGCAACAGGGTCACACCTCACATGGTCAGATGTCTTGTGTGTCAGTCTGAGTTATTCCAAAGCATGCATTAAGAACAGGCCTGCCCACACTAATGGCTGGGCCCCTGAAAACCTCCAGTCAATAGGCCCCCCTTACCCATGCTTTACTAGTGTCAATGCGTGTGAGTGTGCTCATCCCTAAATAAACACATACATGTATTTGTAGAGAGACTAACTATCTTATCAACCAGGGACTTAGTTTGGGGAGCAAGGACTCATTATTATTTTAAAATAGTAGCACATTTCTGACTTAGCCCTAGTCTTTTTTTTTCTTCTGCACATGACAATAAATCATTTGAAATCTTTTGGTGGTATTGTTGAAATAAATAACAATTAAAAATCAACAAAATATCTTCACACAAAAATGAAAAAAGGTGGTCCTAAACCATAAAAGTCTTTGCAACGTTTATTCTGATGATGAAGATGTCTTACTTTAAATGTCGGAAGCTCTTATTTCATTAGTCGTAGAGAATGGTCGTTTGAGACATTTTGATTTTTGAAAAAGTTTTGGAGAGCGTCCAAGACCTTATTATTTTTTTTATTTATTTTTACTACGGACCAAAAAATATGATAAGGAAATAAGATCAATTTACATTTTTTCTTACTACTTTGTGTGAGCAAGCTTGAAAATGGAATCACTGAATTTCCACATTTTCATATATGAATTAATTGAACATTGAAATGAAATAATATTCTAATCATATATTCTAATCTCTTAATCACCAAGCCTTACTAACTAAACGTGTCGTTACATATTGAAATTTGAATTGAATTGCATTTATTGTCTGTTTTGTCTACTTCAACAGGACAAAGTGTGCTCTGTTGAAAATTATTTTGAAACAAAGACATTTGATGACGCAGGCATGTGCTGTAATATTGTGGGGAAGGAAACAGGACATTGGGACAACTCTGCACAGTGCACACTAAGAAAAAAGTGTTGTATCACACTTAGAGGAATGCCTATGTGGGCTCAGATTTATTTGGGCGTTGAGCTGTTGCCAGAGCAGAAGGTGAGTGTCTCAACTGGTTTATTCTTATAGGTGAAGAGCAGGTGGATATAAAATTTAATTTGAGTTTTTTATTTAATAAATGTGAGACTAATTTAAATGTATTTATATGTTTAAAGAAAACCTCATTAAACAGCAAACATTTGTAATCACTGTTTCTAATTGTGCAACTTTAAATCTCAACTATCTTAAATATGGCCCTGCATCAATGTTTTTGTAGTATAGCGTATAGTGTGCTAATATCAACCTGTTGTCCATCCATAGTCATGTCATACATCTTTACCTATGAGGATTTGTTCGATGTGCTTAATGAGACGATCCACAACAACCACACCAAATATGTTCCGGATCCAAAGACGTTCAATTGTGAGACAATGCTGCTAGATCCTATTGCAGCCGTGACCCTGTGTGTCCTCCTCATAGCCATCTTTGTTCTGGCCATACCGGGGAACCTGTTGGTGGGTTGGGTGATCGGCACCAGCAGGCAGGCGCTGACCCCGTCCGACATCTACTTGATTCATCTGACCATAGCTGACGGTCTCATGGCCCTGACCCTCCCGTTCTGGGCTGTGGCCCTCATCCAAGGCTGGGTCTTCGGGGACTTCATGTGCAAGCTCCTCAACCTGGTCATTGAGGCCAACTTCTACACTAGCATCCTCTTCTTGGCCTGCATCAGCATCGACCGCTATCTGGTGATCGTGCACGCCAGTGAGAGTCTCCGGAGCCGCCAGAGGCTGTGCAGCCGGCTCCTCTGTGCGGCGGTGTGGGCCCTTGGCTGGGCCCTCGCTCTGCCGGCCCTCTTCAACGACGCCACCAAGCCTGACCCCGACTCCAACAGGGTGGTGTGCACTGAGAACTTTGACATCGGCAGTGCCAACTCCTGGAGGCTTGCCACCCGCCTCTTGAGCCACATCTTTGGCTTCATCCTCCCACTGGCTGTCATGGTGGTCTGCTACAGCATCACCGTCGCCAGGCTGCTGCGAACCCGAGGCTTCCAGAAGCACCGGGCCATGAAGGTGATCCTTGCCGTGGTGATTGCGTTCCTGCTGTGCTGGACTCCGTACCATCTAACCCTGATGGTGGACACGCTCCTGAGGGCCGAGCTGATACCGTTAGACTGTGCTGTGAGGAGGTCTGTGAGCACGGCCATGGACATGACCAACGGCCTGGCTCTGCTGCACAGCTGCATCAACCCCGTGCTCTACGCCTTTGTGGCGGAGAAGTTCAGGAGGAGGATGGTGCTGCTTCTACAGAGGAAGGTCCGGCAGGAGAGGATGTCGGGCTCCAAGTTCAGCAGGTCCACCTCTCAAACCTCAGAAGGAGCTGTTCTCTAAACATGTACTTAAATGTAGGCTATGTTATGAACTTATTTCAAGACAGTTACAAATTACATACTTTTTTTTCCTATTCTACATATTGGTTTTCTTTAGTTAAGCACATAATTGGGACATACTTTTACTCATTTATTTCATCATAACATCGGGCCTTGAACTTGCCTCTTGCTTATATATCTGTTGCATATCTGTTCTTTTCACACGGTGGCTCTGTCGCTGTGACATAACTTCTGGTGTGCAGTGGATTGTGGATGAGAATTGCCAAAAAAGCATGCTTATTTCCACACTAGAAGGTATGACCGAATTTGGTAGGGCATCCAAGTATTTTTCAACATGCTGCATCTTACCACATGAACTGGGACATCCTTAAATGTTTTACCTAAATAGCAGGTAAGTATGGGTATTGGAACACAGCCCTAGTGTATGTCACTTTTTGTCTCTGTAATGCCTTGCCACTCATCCTCTGCTTTTACACTGCACACTGCTGCCATCTATCGTATTTACTGTTGTCTACACACACCATGGAAACCTGACACATTTCAAGACTCTGATCTGATTCTCGCTCAAGAAAGAAGCGGAGCTGCTTTTCAGTAGTTTTAACCAGTGAATCCCAGAGAGCATTTACTTACATTACTCAGACTGCACTCTCTCTTTATTTATATAGCCTGTAAATTGACCTGCATTAGTGTTTGTATAAACTATTTCAATACTGTTTTTAAGTAAATGTCCAGAAAGGTTATAATTTCAAAATAAAATGCTTCTCTTTTATTCTACATGTTGGTAGACACTGAACAATTTTTTTTGTTTTTGACTTGGCAAAGTAGCTACAAACATTTAAGACAAATATGCAAAGAGATAACTCAACATAAATGACACCGCAACTGAAGCACAATCATTTTCACACAGCTGCTAGCATTAATTAGGATGGTGAGTTCATTTTTGAGCTTGAAAAAACTACTTTTTGCAAAGTTTTCAAGGTCCAGAATTAATTTCTTTGGGGAATTCAATTTAAACTTTTCATCAAACAAGGACTCTAAATCCTTAAAGTGCTGATAAAAATGTATATTTTAAAAAACACGGATGCAATTAAAAGCTCCAGAACAAGTAGGTTATTAATGTATCTTGAATTGAGATTTTCTTTCCATCAACTTTTAATAGCTTTTATTCTTTAATTTGATTGATATTTACATCCCTGTCTCAAGTAAAAAAATCTATTTAATGTTATTGTTTTTGTGTGCAATCATTGCAGCAGTGTGAACCAACTGGATGGCCTCTAAGCATAAACATTAGCAACAAAAATGATTTAATAAAAACATTTTCAGAACATAATAGTATCATCTAGAAACAATGATAGGTGACAATATATTACACATTACAATAATGTAAAACAACATGTAAAGTATTGTCATATTATATTATAACAGATTACTTAGTTACTCTGGTTCTTATCAGTAGTAGCAGTAGTAGCAGGCTAGTAGTAGTAGTATGCCTAGTAGTAGTAACACGTTTTGCCCAGCAGATGGCAAGCTTGAAACCTAAAACACTCAGCACTTCCAAAATAAAAAAATGTGTGACATAAAATATGAATTATAGGAACATTATGTTCTTAAATTTGTTTAAGATGGAACTCATAGAAAAAACGAAAACAAAAATATTCTTAAATTACTTGAAAGTGTTAAGATAAACAACTTTGTCGCCGAAGTACGACTGCGAAACTACATTTCCCAGAAGGCATTGCGGTGAAAGGATCCACCACGCGGCGCGCGCAGCTTCAGATGAGCTTCACGCGGTTCACGAGTTATGTGGGTATGTAACGTCCACTCAATATGAATGTCTGCTAAAATGACAATCAAGTTAAAATTGTGCTTTCTAAATGAGCAAGCGGCTAGTAGTTGTGTGAGTGCGGCGTCATATTTTTGCTACATAGGCCGTGTTATCAATATGTGCAGGCATAAGCTGTACAACCGCTTTGTGTTTATATTTTTAAAGTGCTAACCAGCTTGTTAGCCGGCTATAACTTCGCACCTGTGTCAATTAACGTCAGTATACCGATTAAACACGCGTGTGTGTATCGCTGTCAAGTTCGAACAACTGGCACTATTAATCTTTTTGGATGGCTTCTTGAACTTGTTTACGTTTTCGCCCCGTTTATTTCCTGACACGTAGCCTACCCCAGGCCATGCATCTCATTCCCCAGGAGCACAATGTGACCTAATTGGCCTCGTGTATCCTATATACTTATATTTCTAATTCTTATATAGGCCAGATGATATATTTGAAAGTACTTAAGCAGGATAAGTGAGGTAAAGGTTATAGCGGGCACCTGGTTTGTAGCAGACAATCTCACTTGTTTAGAATTAAAGTGAATCATGTATTGCTCTTGAAAGATCTCTTCTTTTAATTTGCTAGTTATCATACACTTATATTATAATCTGAATATTTTGATTTCAGTGCATCGGCTAGAGTTTTGCCAGCTTCCAACGGCCACTTTTCAATATTTAAGATATTCTATAACAAACGATGAATGCATTAGGAGAATAAGCAGCAGAAGTATTCATATTGATGATAAGAAAGAAACTTGTTTCATTCTGTCAGGTTTGCCTCCAAAGTACCCAGCCTGCTCAAATGTCAGCTGCAGCTTCTGCATGGTGTCAAAACAAGTCTGACCAATGGAAAACATTGTTATCTTTTCAGGTTAACAGTGCAACCAGACTCAGTTGCTGGATAGCCTGCAGTCAGCTATCTCGCCATCACCCTGTTAAAATGTTCCGGTTCACAATTCCCTGGTACGGAGAAGCAGAAAGCACAGTTTGAATTCAGTTTTTTTTAACCCAAACATTTGGGTTCTTTTTCTTTCATTTGTTTCTTCATTTCAAGTAGGAAGCCTTCAGCTCCTTACATGTTGATTTGACACAGAGAACAAACATTGAATAAGGAAAAAGTGACACCAGCTGCTGACACAATGGTAGAAGATGACACCGCAGGAAGTGGAGACGTATCAGACGGGGAGAAAGAGATGGACCTAAAGGAGCCTGCGTTGGGAAATGGCGGAGGACATGAAGACGGAGACGTATCGATGGCTGTCTCTCCTCCTGAGGCCCCGTCTCCCTCCGAAGGCCCCCAGGAGGAACCCAAGGAGCCCAGAAAGTGGACGTGGGCCGTGATATTCCTGTGCTTCTATGGCTTTATGGGCTCGATAAAGCCCGGGGAGCCCTTCATTACGCCGTATCTACTAAGCCCTGAAAAGAACTTCACCAGGGAGCAGGTTAGTGCTGTCCTCAGACTGGGATGTTTATTTATTATTATTGACAAAAATATATCTATTTTTTAAAGATATTTTTTGGGCATTTTTATGCTTTATTGATAGTGCAGAGAGACAGAGGTGAAATGGGGCAGAGAGGGGAGTGACATGCAGAGAACGACCGCGGGCGGATCGAACCCGGCTCTGCTGCTGGGCCCGGCCCGGGGGGGGGGACGCCCTACCAACTGAGCTAAGGGCGCCCCTGACAAAAATAAGCTTAGTTGGCTCAGTATGCCTCATATAGAGAAGAGTGTACGTAAAGTACAGAACAAAAGTTCCCCTTTAAGCCCCTTTCATAAGTTTTCCCAATGTATGCAGTCAAGTAGAAGTAATGAGTTCCCTGTAGGGAGATTGCTACTCCATCCTCCTGTGGTCAAAGTGCACATTCCTCCAAAAAGGGTTAGTGTAAGAGGCTTGTGCTGGTTTATAATGGAGAAATGGCTATTAAAACATCAGTAGAGCCTAGATTTGTAGAAAAGTGATAGGATACATTTTTTTAATTTTTAATGTTAGTGAGTTGAGTCACATGTCCAGCCTTATGATGTAGTATGTATATTGACATACAGGGTTCACTGGTCATTGCAATGTTTTTTTTTCTGTGTCCCATCCCAGCCTTGGTTAATTATTCAGTAATTTAAAGAGATAAGACTTGTATTTACAATCATTAACACAGAAGGTCTTCTACTAGAAAAAATAGTGCTGTCTGGCAGACTGAGAGCTGCACTGATAAACCTGAACTTGTTTGTTATCTTTACTGCTTTGAAGCATCTTTAAATCACCTGGCTACTTTATTTATTATATTATCATATAAAAAATATAAAGGTACAAATGTATATAAATGATAATAAGCTATACTGATGTCAGTTGAGCCATTGATATGAACGATTCCCCAATATTTCACAGATTAAGTGTATTGCCAACAGTGATTTGACTATGGATGGGACATATGAATATATTTAGAAATTATGTTTGTGTCTGCAAAATGATCTAAAAAACAATACCTTTTGATTTTTGGACAGTACATTAAACTGTAAGCATGTTATGCATTATATCAAAATTTAATTGATGAAGCAATAGAAATTACATTTCAGCAGAGATTCAAATGAAATCAGACTTTTCTGTCATTTCCAGGTGACCAATGAGATCACTCCTGTGCTGACGTACTCCTACATGGCCGTGCTGGTGCCAGCCTTCCTGCTGACGGATTTCCTGCGCTACAAGCCGGTGCTGGTAATCCAAGGCTTCAGCCAGGTGGTCATCTGGATCATTCTGCTCCTGGGCAGCTCCCTCATCCAGATGCAGTTCATGGAGTTCTTCTACGGCGTCACCATGGCCTGCCGCGTGGCCTACTCCTCGTACATCTTCTCCCTGGTCAGTCCTAATCTCTACCAGCGCGTGGCTGGATACTCGCGCACCGCAGTCCTCTTAGGAGTGTTCACAAGCTCCGTTCTGGGCCAGATGTTTATGTCTGTTGGCGAAGTCACCTTCTACAACCTCAACGCTATATCTTTGGGGTTTGTCAGCTTTGGTCTGTTGCTTTCAATGTGCCTGCCTTGGCCTAAACGCTCCCTCTTTTTCAACCGAACGCGGACGCAGGAGCAAAAGGAGCTGTCTGGCGCAGCGGCAGCCTCCAAATCAGAACTGGACAAAATGAATCCCAAAGAGAGCATGTCTTCCTCGGCAGCCCCCCCGTGCTCTGCATCCCGCTGGAGGGATTCTGTCATGGTGCAGATGCTGCTTGAGCTGAGAAACGTGGTGAGGAGGCCCAACCTGAGGCTCTGGTCCCTGTGGTGGGTCTTCAACTCCACAGGTTACTACCTGGTGCTGTTCTACGTCCACATCCTGTGGTACAAAGTCTACCCGGCCACTGAGAGCAAGCACGTTTACAACGGGGCAGTGGAGGCAGCTTCTACCCTGCTGAGTGAGACATTTCTCAAACTACAATACTTAGTTTAGCTGGATTTTTGAAATTGTATCTGTGTTTTATTAGCTCAGTTCTTATGTTCATACAGCAGTAAGGTATCAGTTGCATGCTTTTCTTCACTGCATAATGCAACGCCAGCATAATGTCTCAAGGCCAAAAGAAAGTGTTGGGCTTTTCATTAACAGCTATACTCTTGCACAAAGTTGCTGTAAGAACTCATGAATAATCCTTAATCTAGAAATGCTTTGCAAATGATTTTCAAGCTATGATGAGAGTGAGGTTGTGTTTGTGAAGATGACCTTAAATGTCCAATAAGAAAAAAAATGTTGCTCATTGATGGAAGAGTTAAAGCAGAATATAAAGAATGTTTAATGACATCAGTACAAAAAACAACAGTCCCCTTTTTCATTGGTGAATGAACCCTACATCACTAATCTTTCTAAAAGTATGGTCAGTTAAACACCTGTTTACAGTTCCAATTAGATGTTTAGCTAAAACAGCCATCTAGATTAATAATAAACTGAATAGTGATGGTACGTTTTTGTTTTGTTTATAGTGTTAATTTTTAAGCATCAAAATCATAAAATTGGTTTGTATACTATTATTAATGTCTGGCAGAAGCATCGTATTTGCAGATGAAAGCCTGCTGCAGAGCTGATGTCACCTGCAGTTAAGCGGCTGAGTAATTAATCTCCAACCTTTTATTGTGTCAAGTGATTACATCAGCTTTAGGCACAGGTAAAGGCCCAGCTGCCCTTTAAACAGCTGTGAAGCACAAAGGTAGCAGTTTGTTTAAATAACCTGGATGTCATGTGCAAGCAGTAAAAGTTAGGTTGTAAATAAGGATAGGCTCCTGAAACCAGATTGTTCATTACAGCCAGTTAGGGATTTCCTTTGTGAAATAATATATTTCCATAATGAAAGAGGACAAATATAAACACAAGACGATAGTTTTTAGCAGAGCAGTCATTAAGTGCCCAGATTACACACTATCTTCCTTTATGATAAATCAGATGAATAAAGTTTGATTAGCTCTGAGAGTCTTGATGGATGTGTCTCTCTGCAGGTGCAGTGATGTCCTTAATCGCAGGCTATGTGAAAATTCGCTGGAACGTTTGGTCTGAGCTGCTCATTGGAATTATCACAGGAGTGCAGGCCGGTCTGCTGCTCCTCATGGGCACCACAGACAACATCTGGGTCTGCTACATGGCCTATGTCCTCTTCAGGGGCTTCTACCAGTTTCTGGTGCCAATTGCCACGTGAGTGCCAAATACTGATTAACAGAAATCTTCTGCCGTTATTTTCATTTTCTTAACCAAAAGAAACTATGATCTATCAAGAATCTCAAATGTGAGAATGTTCTGCTCCTCTTGGCCTGACCTTTGTAGTAATCTGAAGTATTGTTGGTTGAACAAAACAAGGCATTTGTGAAGTCACCTATGACTTTTTGATGTACATTTTCATAGTTTTATAATGTTTCATAGACTTAATTATTAGAGAAAATAACAATAATGGAAATAAATTGAAGGCTGCCTGCAGCTAACACACACTTAATCCACAGTGATTCCTGAGGTGGGTGATTTAAAAAAGTCTAGCTAGATTTTTGTTAAAGTAATTTTCTTTTTTTATTTGACATTATCAATATTTTCATCAAATAAAAAACAGTTCTACATTGACATGAACCACATGTTTATATTTAATTTGTAAAACCTGAAGAAAAATAACAAATAAAAATAAAAGTAACTGAAGAAGCCAAAATTAAAGACCCTTATTAATATTATGCCAAAGCTGAGAGTTTGTCACAGTAAATACATCCGTAGTTCCCCTGAAGCACCTTCAGGCTGATCATCTAATCATCTCTCCATAGTTTCCAGATTGCCTCGTCCCTCAACAAGGAGCTGTGCGCCTTAGTGTTTGGCATCAACACTTTCTTGGGGACCATTCTGAAGACCATCATCAACTTGATATTTATTGACAAGAGAGGCCTGGCGTTTGACGTGCACAGTCAGGTAAAACACCTTGAGAGCTTATTAAAGTGTGCTGTGTTTTCCCCCTAGATGCATGTCTTTAGGGAAAGGGATATTATTTAATCACAATGAATATAAATGTTGGTCAAGAGAGGATATATAGTAATAATAAAAAGCTGATTTGTGAAATTAATGTGGGTTTAAATAACTAAACCATGGCATCTATTTTCATCAAGACATTTAAGAAATAAGTTGCTGGGGGCGCCCTTAGCTCAGTTGGTAGGGCGCCCCCCCCATGGGCCTCGGCCAGCAGCGGACCCGGGTTCGATTCCAGCCCGCGGTCGTTCTCTGCATGTCACTCCCCTCTCTGCCCCATTTCAACTCCAAAAAAATAAAAATAAAAGTTGCTTAAAAAAAAGTTTTTTACATCTTTTGGACTGAAGAAGTGTGTCTCAAAGAAAACAAATTTTCTTAAACAATGGAAAGCGTGACTTGTATCAGTTGGATTTTAATCAACCAATGCCGCACAAGTTGTAGGTTTGTCAGGTGCTTTCAGCTAAGTAGACCTTTTCCCTCCTCTGAACTACAACTACTAATTTATCATTTCCACTTCATGTCTTATCTGATTTTAAGAAGTCTCCATTTGTTTCTTACAGTTCCTGGTTTACTTCATTTACTTCACCATTCTTACTGTCGTCTACTTAATCTGTGCCGCCGTGGTCCTCATCCGTCACTATAGAAAGCAGTCTGTGGGAGGATGTGGGGCCAATGAACAGGTCGCACACACAGAGCTCAGTCCTGTGGCTGCTGGTTCAGACGCAGAAACTTTGTCCAACGGCAAAGGCGCCAAAGCGTAACGATGAGAAACGTGTCTTATATTATGACGATCCCAGTCTCTTTGTGAATAAGCTCTTCAGACTTTGCGGGATCAATCATTTTAACCCTATGATGTTGATCGAGTGGTTTTTCCTTAAATCTTAAGTGCCTCATCTGATACCCGAAGCTGCTGCACTACACTGCCCAGACTGGCTGACGTCTCTGGAGAGTTTCCTATGTGTTTGTTGACGGTCGGACGTGATTTTCTGTACCTGGAAAGTAATTTCTACTGAAGCACTAAATGATACAATGCTTTCATATTGGGGGAAATAATCTTAAACACAGAGAAGGGCTGGTAATATCATGGCCAGAAGTTATATTGTATGTGTTATGTGTCATTGACACTCCTATCATAACTAATGACACAGTTCCATGAAATGGCAAGTGCCATTAAAAGAGGAAAAGGACCATATCAGTATGATGGCTAATTTTCTTTCCGTATCAATCCACATAGTTAGAAAACAAGCATTTTTATTAGTTAATTTGAAGTTGTAAACTGCAGATTTTATGCAGTTATTATTATTTTTTTAATTCTAATTTAGCTGAAATGCTGTAAAAAGTTGCTCTCTGTAATTTAAGATGCAGCACAATCAGAATATTTCAAATTGTCCACTGAATATGTTGAGAATGAGAAATCATTTGTGACAGTATTGTTTATTGATTTTTTTACAAAGATGAAAACTTTTTTAACAACTAATCTAAATAGGCTTACACACTCACCAAATGTGGTTATTTAAAATATGACAATTTTTCTCAGTAGTAATTTACTGAAAAATAAGCACTAGTTAATTGTCTTGCTGCTCAGTTGCTGCCTGTGGCTTGTGAGTTTGCCATTTGCCAAGTAGAGCTCCAACTTGTAAAACCTCCTCATTGGTTCAACATAGGAACACAGTGATGGTACAGAAACTACAGGACAAACAGTAGGTTTAAAAAAGGACATTTGTTTACTCCAAAAGCGGTTGATGCCTTTAGAGTCAATGTGAGGTTTTTTCTTACAACATGTATTATTCTTATCAGTTAATAGGATTGTACTTACATTCAGAATGAATAGATATTTCTTTTAAACATTTCTGATTTAATTAATTGCTGAGAATTGACATTACTGTGAACCTGTCTGAATGCTGTAAAAAAAAGAAAAAACACTGACTTTGATAAAATGTTTATTTTTTATTCACAAATAAATTACTTTTGATGCATGAAAAGCTCCATGATCATTATTTTGGATTCTTTCTAATTTTTTTTTTTACTAAAATACTGGAAGTCTTAAATCGCAGAGGGAGGGTTCGTCTTACTTTATTAACTTCCATGTGGTTCCAAAAATATTTGAATTGTGATAATTCAAAGGTAAACACGTTTTCTCTTGTCACGGTTTTTACAGATCCATTATTATATAATTTTAGATCTTGTTGCGATTAACTTGCCTTACATTGATTAATTTTAACATTTAAGAGCCCTGAAGAGGGGAAAAGAAGGCTTTTCTTAGAGAGGATCACATGTAAAGAGGCAAGAGAAGAAAACATTTCATAAACAATACATTCATATTTATCTTTCCTCTGATACTGAAACATGACAATGTTAAATTTGGGGATTTCTGTGGTTGAAATCCTCAAATATTTAGATGGAATCATCAATTAAAACATACTGTGTTGCACACTTCCTTCAAGCACACAATTTCTAGTAAAGATATTATTCAATATGTTAATAATACTACATTTGATATACAGTGGCTTGCAAAAGTATTCATACCCCTTGAAATGTTCTAATGTGTATAGGGTGATGTGCTGTGTTAGTTTTCCACCACACATTGCATTTTGCATTTAGGCCAACAACTTCAATTTTGACCTCATCTGAACAGAGCACCTTCCTCCAACCCTTGCCAAAAGCCATAGTCAGATGAGACCAAACGTGAAGTTTTTGGCCTGAATGCAAAATGCAATGTGTGGCGGAAACTAACACTACAAACCACCCTATACACACCATCACCACAGTGAAACATTGTGGTGGCAGCATCATGCTATGGGGGTCCTGTTCTTCAGCAGGGACAGGGAACCTGGTTAGAGTTGATGGGAAGATGGATGGATCCAAATACAGGGCAGAAAACCTGTTAGTCTGCAAAAGACTTGAGACTGGGGCAGAGGTTCACCTTCCAGAAGGAAAACTACCCTAAACATACACAGCAGATCTACTATGAAATGGTTTAAATCAAAGCATAGTCATGTGTTGGAATGGCCCAGTCAAAGTCCAGACCTAAAAACAATTGAGAATATTGAGAAATACTAGAAAATTGCTGTTGACAGACACTCTCCATCCAATCTGATGCTGAATCTGAACCTTGAGCTATTTTGCAAAGAAGAATGGACAAAATATATCAGTCTGTAGATGTGCTAAGCTGGTAGAGAAATACTCCAATAGATTTGCAGCTGTAATGGCAGCGATAGGTGGTTCTACAAAGCATTGACTCAGGGGGCTGAATACTTTTGCACGCCACACTTTTCAGTTTTTTATTTATAAAAAATAAATAAAACCACATTTCATTTTCATTCCACTTCACAATGATGCGCCACTTTGTGTTGGTGTATCACATAAAATCCCAATAAAATAAATGTACGTATGTGGTTGTAACGTAACAAAAAGGGGTATGAAGACCATAGTGCCTCATTTGAGTATTTTTTTTTGTGTTTATTGTTTCAGCGTTTATTGTCTCAGCAGGTCTTAGCTACACGTTATTTTATTTATTGTTCTCAGCTGGACTGTTTTTACAGCTGATGTGGTGTACTCCCTCAGGGAAAAATCTGGGCTGCTTTTACACCAGATTCATCCCTCCCTTTTGTTTCTGTTGAATACATCACTGCCCTCTAGTGGTTCAACTGTTGACTTCCTGTATTCACTGTAGCATATGACAGAAATATTTAATTTATTCCTTTATTTCACTGTTATGGGAAATAACAAAAAACATTAAAAAACAGTTATTATAAAACACAAAACGGTTTATTTTAGAGTTGCACTTGAACTTGTACATTTATCTTTGTGCATTCTTTATCTCCAACGCAATGAATAGTTTTCATGGTAAGAAATACTCTTATACTTATACTACAAAAAAAAATTCTCAGTTTGCTACAAAGGCAGAAGTGGTATTGTGCTGTTTAAAACTGCAAGAAGAAAAAGATATATACTTAATAGAAAAAGGTAACCCGTCATCCATTCGAAACACATCTATAGCATGTGTAAACAGCCGCAAAAACTTACATTTCTAATCTCTTTCAGCATTTAATAGTGCAAATGACTAAAACAAGAAATAAATAAGGAAAAGTTAACATTTTGTTCCCATGCTTGCCGCAAACACTTTTGGCTTAAAGTGAGTGCACTTGTTCTTCTTGTGTATTGTCAATTTTTTTCCGTCGTGGTGGTCCTGACTTGGGGCGGTTGGGCTGCCTATGCCATCGGTGTTTCCTCTGTCGTACCACAACAAAGCAGAAAAGGGAGTCACAATGGAATGCAAAAAACGTGACTAAATACCGGACAAGTTTAATATCATATTTAGAGTCAAGCAGAACATCTTACCTCCCCTCTTTTGCCTCCCTGGTTGAGCTGTGGTGCTAATTGACTTTTCTCCCTGTATTATTGATATGGACACAAATATGTCAACGCTTTCTTCATCAGGCAGTGTTGGTGCATTTCAGAGAGTACGCTCATTCAACATGTTTTAGTTTAGCCTCTTGTGCAAAAGGAAAAATATCTATTGTTTACATTAATATAAAGTATAGTTTCCGAGTAGCCGGTTTGCTTGATGCTCGTGTTGTTTCCAGATCCGAAAAACCCATTACAAATGTAAAAGTAATATAAAGTTTGTGGATGACTGCAACCTCTTACCTTTTTGGAAGAACCACATTCCTGGAGGAAATCAACAGAATTATTAGAAAAATGTCATACTACACCCATTATAGGACTACTACATAATAATAAAGACTTGCAGAAACATTTTTATTGATAAAAAGTTAAATTCAGTGTAGTGATTTCTCACCTGTTTTCCACCTGTGAATGAGAACCAGCAGCAGCGCGAGTGCTAGCAGACAGAGGAAGACCGTGACTCCGATGATAATCTTCAGACGTGCTGCTGTAAAATGTTTAGGAGCAATAAGTACGGAACATGAGAGGATATTTTGGGACGCAGCTCCTGTTGCATTCATTTCAGTGTAGTTAACCTACTTAGTAACTCACCTGCATGGAACGGGTTGGGGATGGGTTGGCTGCTCTCCTTACTGATGCGATTATCCATATCACAGCTGAACTCTTCGGCTTCATAATTCTGTGTGAACGCGACAAGAAAAACGCATTTATATTGTTGTAGGAAAACTGCACGTTGCATCACATCAAGAGGAAAAAAGCCACAAACACTGATTACCATCAACACGTCACTATTAAGCATACAATACCTTTGTAATTGTTAGGTCCTTGTGTCCTTCTTCCAACCGTATTTCCCCATAGTTCCAATTGTAGATCACCGGCCCGACATCAGTGGTGTTTCCCTCACAGGTTAAAACACAGCTGCTCATCTCATCGTCACAGATTGTAGAAATGGTGGGTGTAGAGACGGGAGCTTAAAAAAGAATTTGAAATGAGTTGTCATGGTCACGAAAAACCCTGTCTCCTCTTTTGTGTTCTGCTTTGGTTTTATTAGGCCTTATAAACTTTGTGTAACTTGTCCACTTACAAATCACCATGAGTCTTGTTACTAGGGTGGTCCTTTTGTTGATTTCCGGTGTGTAATATCGGCTCTCATCTCGAGTCAGCCCCGTGATCGTAAACTCTCCAGTTGAAATGTTCAGTCTACCACGTTCTTTGAACAAATGCCAACATGGAAAGTTTTGAACTCAAAGACAGAGAAAACTTAACAAAAACACCTTAAGATTGGTGCTAGTTTTTCATCACACTCACACTCGCACACACGCACACACGCACACACACACACACACACACACACACACACACACACACACACACACACACACACACACACACACACACACACACACACACACACACACACACACACACACACACACACACACACAGAACTGCACTGGGCTTAGGGTACCTTTGAACTGACGGTAAAGGTGGATTTCACCTGTGTCCTGGTCCCAC
Organism: Ammodytes marinus; assembly: GCF_949987685.1. Lineage (NCBI taxonomy): Eukaryota > Metazoa > Chordata > Actinopteri > Uranoscopiformes > Ammodytidae > Ammodytes > Ammodytes marinus. The sequence continues at coordinate 9,867,725 of NC_137228.1, forward strand.
TCGGCGATGGTGTCAAGTTCAGGGCTGATTTTCCACAAGATGCTGGTGATAGTCCCAGCACTATGGCCTGCTTTGAGGACAATGTCATCGCCCACCTTCACATATTTTGATTGCTCTACAAGAGAAAAATATGCTCAGTGTGCCATTTTTCTCATCTAAACATCATTAAAATGGGCCTTTTATTCACTTGGCCCTGTTTAAATATAATAGGGGGCGCCCTTAGCTCAGTTGGTAGGGCGTCCCCCCCATGGGCCTCGGCCAGCAGTCCGGAGCGGACCCGGGTTCGATTCCAGCCCGCGGTCGTTCTCTGCATGTCACTCCCCTCTCTGCCCCATTTCAACTCTGTCTCTACGCTATCAATAAAGCATAAAAATGCCAAAAAAAAAATATACATCGCTGTAATCTTGTTTCAACCAATTTCATGAACAAATAGGCTGTCACATTTATTGTTAAAGTTTTACTCACACTACTGAATTGCCAGTATAGATTAACAGGTTTATGTTATTTTATTTATATATATACAGTAGGCTATTCTATACTATTAATTTTTACAGTAGTCATTTATTCTATTCTATTATTTTCTGTTGTACAATATACTTTTCTATTCTATTTTTTCTTTTCTAATAAAGGCCAACTATTCTATAGCTGACATTATGTTAAAGTAGCGTTTTAAACTACTGCAGGGCTACTATGGCCTACACACATGATGGTTTACACTGGGTGTGGAACACCACAACAGTGCCACACGTGGGCCTACAATCATATAACCGTTAACCCATGCAAACACTGACAGGTATAAAAGTTCTCCAGAAGCATGGAGACTATGCCTACTCACCGAAATGTGCCGTCACACCAGGCAGCATGAGACACACCCAGACAATCACTGCCATGAAGGGTGTAACTGGCGGCCACATCTCACTGTTCACCAGTCAAGCCCTCAAAAAAACGATAGGCAAAGTAAAAGCTGCTTCTAGACCGAGAGAAAATTTTCAAGTTACGTTAATTATAAGCTCAATTAAAGAATTTAAATAAATGTAGCCAGCGCCAAGGAGTGTTGCCAGTTTGGAAAAAGCAGGATGCAAAAGTTTAACTCGAACCATCTGAACAGACTCGGGATGTGTCTGCTCCTCTAGCGAGTATAATATTGCAGTACATTTCATTTGCACGTAGCTATCTAAAACGGCAGTATTCTGCCCCCACGTGTCCAGAGATTGTTACTGCAGCCAGAAAATCTCAGTCACGTAGCCTACTGTTATTATACAGAACATGTAAAACTGACAAGAAACGAATCGACAACAAATAACACAATGCAACAGATGCATCATGTGTATTTGTACTTGATCGGAATAGTTCAATTTAGACTCTTAGATAATATCCCATGCAGTGATTTGTTGCCGCACTGTGTCTCTGCTACAGAAATTTTCTAAATCTTGCATCAAGAGTTTTGCACTGGCCAGAGACGCGTTCTCTGCCTGAAGACAGTTTAGGTATTGAATGAAGCTTTTTTTAAACTCAGGATTTATTGAAACCACATTTAATACAGTAAAAAAAGTAAATTTATTAGAACAATGATAGTTACAATTGACATCACACCACATTTATGTTTAAAATGCACAATAAAAGGGTTGTCTGGCCTAACAAAGTTATTGGTAGAAAACTAATGTCACAAATACATTCAGAAAACAAGAGCTTCTGCTGTCACCTGTGAATTACCTTGAAAAGTGTCCAGATCTGGACGTGCAAAGTCAATGAGAAATATTTAATTTAATCCTTTATTTCACTTTTGTTTAAAGAAAGACATATAAATTAAAAAGCAGTTTGACCAAACACAGAGGTTGATTTCAGAGTTGTAGCCCATATAAAAGTACTTGTTCATTTATCTACTTTCTTTACATCGCCCAACACTGCGACAGGCAGAAAGACAATAAACACTCAGCAACGTATGAATAAGTCAGTGCGTTAATCCCTAAAAAATGTTAAAAAAATGTTTTTGAATGCCGGTTCTGATACTTGAAATCAAGTAGTGCTTATTTACATGTTAAAAAACGTTCACAAGTATGTAGCGAAAGCTGTATTGGGAGTGTAGTGTATTGTATTTTAAACTACAAGAAAGGAAAGTCACCAGTCATCCAATTAAAACACATATCAATAGCATGTACACACAGTGGTGAAAACATTTGTTCTTCAGAATTTAGATTCTACGCACAACTGTTTTCTAAAGACAGGTCCGTAGGAGAGTGCAGAGCTTGTCCCAAGAAGAATGTAGATTCCAGCACCCTGTGTAACTTGCAGGAACATTGTATTTGCAACGTGAAGATCTAGCACCAAAACATTTCAAATAAAGTATTCTTGCTAGATAGATAGTGTGCGGGAGTCTACATTGTTCTTGTGTCCTTCATAATTTAAAAAGTGATAATTACCATGAAGAAGAAATTAAAAATATTGATTGACATTTTGGTGCCATGCTTGCCACATACGCGCACGCACACACACACACACACACACACACACAAACACGCACACACACACGTTGTAGCTGTTGCAGTAAGGCATTGTACAAAGCCTCGCCTGTTGTTTAAGCCCAACCAGACAATGGCGTCCCTTTCTCTCCCCTCTGTGCTATCAGTCCAGTTCCTCCCATCAAAGTAAGAACCCCTTTCCTCGTCCACATGGGATCTGCTTCCGGTCACGTGAAGCTGTGGGTCAAATAAGCTTGATGCCAGACAGTGTCAGGTATGCTGTCCGTCACAGGAAGGCACACACTTTCTCAGGGTTTCCTGGTATTGTTTAGACTTCAAAGGCCCACCACTCGTTGCCTGCCTTCAATTCTAAATGCTTTTCTATTTGTCAGTGTTTTTATTCCATCCTGAGCTTATTTATACTGCATTGTAACTACTCTTTTTGTCTTTTTATTTTATTTCATGCTAAATAACTTCTTTAAATATTTCCCTTCTTAGTGTCTTTCAAATTTGGTTTCTTCAGATGTGGCTTTAAGTGAGTGCATATGTACTTCTGGTACATTCCGGTACAGGTCTTGACTTCGTTTGGGCCTCTTATGTCATCGGGGTTTCCTCTGCCGGACGACAAAACGGAGAGAGAGGAAGAGTCACAATAGAAAGTGATGAACATGATTTAATATCATGACATAGAGATATGCAGGACATCTTACCGTCTGGCGGTCCATTTACTACTTGAGATGCGGTGCCATTGGATTCATCTCTACCTGTATTAATGAGAGGCACACATGGATGTCAAGGCTTTCTTCACATTAAAAACGTTTGCATAAGTCAGACTGTGGCCCAAACTTACGTGTCCTCTCTTCCTTCCTCCAGAAGTCTGTAGCAGTGCATAACATGGGGACGGCCACATCAACAAAAAATAAGAGCACAGAAGAAGAAAAGGTCTGTTATTGTGTGTGCAAAGTGTCGAGGCTGATTGATTTTTTCAAGGCAAGCATATGGTCTTTAGTTACTGACCTGCCGTCCATGGCATGGATTCTGCAGGGAGAGAATCGCAGCAGGAAATGTATTAAGAAGGTTGTCATTTATTGGCGTTTTAAGTTGGTAAGTGTTACTTTCACAGAACATTTTGCTGACTAGAATGTAGAATAATTCTACAAGTCTGGCAAAAAGTGTCCTGATGCATTAATGTGTTGTATTTACAGGCATATGCTGATTTAACACATGATGATTTGGCCACTTGGGTGCAAGATGGCCATGTTAAATTATTTTTGTACTTCAAGCGGTAACTTTCTACATTTCCCAGAATGACCACTAGACAATGGGCAGTAATCACCCCGAGTCTTACACACTGAATCGGTTTAAAAGACTTCTTACCTTTTTGGAAGAACCACGATCCTGGAGGAGATCAACAGAATAATTCAAAGATGTCATCATCATAGGGTTTATATAAAATACAGACTTCTAGACAAATTGTTATTGGGAAATAAAGTAAAATTCAGTGTTGTAATCTCTCACCTGCTTTCACCCTGTGAATGACACCCAGCAACACCACGGATGCCAGCAGACAGAGGAAGACAATGACTCCTGTGGAAATCTTCAGACTTTCCTCTTTGTCGCTTTCAGATGCTTTGCCGCTGCCAGGTGCTGTGAAACAACAACAATAGATAAGTGGGGTAAACTGAGGGATTTTTTTTTGTGTCGCGATGTAATTGTACGGGATGCTTTCTCTTGTGTTTATTCGGTGTAGTAATTCACCTGTGAGGAATGGGTTGGGAATGGGTCGGCTAATCTCCTTACTGACCGGATTCTCCAGCTCGCAATTGAATTCGCTCATGCCTGAAGTGTCCTCCTGTGAGCAGTGTCAATAATTATTACCACAAGTTTGGTTGAATTTCACATGAGCTTCATCTGCTTTAACAACTATAATGCACAAAAATAACTTTGCACTTTGTAGTATTTATTGTTTTTTATATTTTTTAAAGTATTTTAGCTATGAGGGATGTGTGTTTGTTATGTCTGTCCATACGCTGTTTGTGACACTGTCATTTCCTGTAAATGATTATTAAAGGATCTATCTATCTATCTACAACTACGAGATCCTTCTGGGTCTCAGAAAAAATTGTACTTATACGTGCGATGTCTTTGTTAAACTGACTTTGTAATTTGCACATTGCAACTCATCGGAGCCATAAACACGCGCACACACACACACACACTGGTCAACATAATTCACACAATATATAAATTCACCTTTGTAATGCGGTGCGTCTTAAAAGGATCTTTTAACACAACGTCCCCTGACTTCCAAATGTAGGTGACCGGTTGAGCGCCCGTGGTGTTTCCCTCACAGGCCAAAACACAGCTGCTCATCTCACCGTCACATTCTTTAACAACACTGGGTGTAGGGACGGGATCTGTCGTTTTATTGGAGGAAAGAACAATTTGAAAAATGTTGTCGCAGTCACAAAGACACAATTACCCCATTTTCATTTGCTGTGTTTCAGTCATCCACTTACAGAGGACCGTGAGATGAGTTCGACCGGCGAGTACGCTGTTGATTTCCACTGTGTACCAGCTGCTGTCGTCCCAAGTCAGCCCTGTGATCGCCATCTCTCCGCTTGAGATGTTCAGGCTACCACGCTCTTTAGACAAACACCAAGATGGAACGTATTGAACTCACACACACAAATTAAAAAGAAAGGGAAAAAAACAACACCTTTTGAATTAGAACTGAGCTGCACCGGGCTCATGATACCTTTGAACTGACGGTAGAGTTCGATATCCTCTCCTTCCCACTGGGCAGCGAAGTCTGGGCCGACCTTCCAATCAATGCTGGTGATGGGCCCAATGGTGGTGTTTGGTTTGAGGACAATGTCATCGCCGACCTTCTTGAAGAACTGAGACCCTACAAGGCCAAAAGAGATGCTCAGTGTCAGTGATTCTGAAGAACGCTTGTTGTCAACATCAGTGAATATCTCCCAACAATCTGCTACCTGTCCGTTCTTTGTGTGCACTGGTGTTAATTCAATACCTAGGCTCTGTAAACTGGTACTGTAAATTTGAACAAAGGTAAACAAAGGCCCACTTTAGCAAAAACACTACAGATTGGTAGCGGATAGTGAGGAGATATCCACTGATTTTGACAAAGTGGGTTTGACAACACACTTTCTCCAGAATTGCTGACTACTCCTTTAAATGGGCCTTTCACTTAACCCTGGTTGAATAACACAGTGTGGCCTAATGAATATTAAGCTGTTTTCCTTTTAGAGGGCAAATGGTTATTGTTTCGACCAACTTCACGAACAAGTAGAGAAATTAGTGTTAAAAGGTCACGCTAAGTGTTGCATTGCGAGCATAGATAGATAGATAGATAGATAGATAGATAGATAGATAGATAGATAGATAGATAGATAGATAGATAGATAGATAGATAGATAGATAGGCTATTGATATAGGCCTAGGCCTTCTGTAGGCCTATATTAAGGTTGGCTGGGAAATGATTGCTATTCTTCTGGTCTCTGATGAAGCTGAACTCTCGAGCTCAACCATTCTAATATGCAGTAGCCTATTCTATTCTCTTCTGTATTTTACAGTATTGTAGGCTACTTAGTGTAGGCTTACCATGTTAAGGTAGCTCTCATACACTCTGTAGATGACAGTTGACATTCTGTAACAGCAGCACTGTAAACTAGTTGTATCAACATGCTGGTTAACACTGGGTGGGACCGCGGATATGGAAAACTAGCCAACAACACTGCGACACAAACTGCACATGTACACACACTCACAAACAAATTGAAAGGAATACGTCGGCTAAAAGTTAGTGACGACCATGGAACTCACCGGAGACTGTTGTCACAGCTCCCAGGAATACAGACACTAGACCGGGCAGTATCATGGATGTTAGCGGCGGCCACATCTCTTCCCCAGCCACACGCTCAATAAACGAGGGGAAATCCTAGCTGCTTCTCCTCAGGACCGAGAGGAATATGTAGAGTATCGTTCTCTATAAAGTAAAAACATTTTAGACTTCATTAAACTATGTTTCAATTATATTAAAAAATAGTCAGCGGTACGAATGGGGCGCCAGTTGGAAGAAACTAGAAGCGAAAGTAACTCCCTCACCAGGATCAGTGTCTCCGCCTCCAGCAAACACGATGTAAGATATTATATTATTTACAAATTAATATAGGCTATTGCTACTGTTCGATACTAACCTAAAATGTCACATTACTGAAACCAATTACTTTTGTACTTTTGTAAAAGTGCCTATAAAGTAATAATTTAATACGTAAGAAGAATCCAAAACGGCACTTTTCCGCCCCTAGTGTCCAGAGATGGTTACTGCAGTCAGAACATCTCAAAACAGCACTACTGTATGTGTGTTATCAGTCCATGTCTGCGTCAGTGTGAGAGAAAAATCAATCAAGTGAAAGTAATTACATTACATTTATGACTACATATTTAAACGAAAACCCATCATCAAACACTTTCAAGATACTTTATTCAGGGTGTGGCCGTCCCTGAGTAATATGAGGCAACACATTCAACAGATGTATAATGTGTCCCAATTTGAATATTCCCATTAAGATTCCTTAGATTATATCCAATGCAGTGATTTGTTACCACAGTCTCTGCCACAGAAGCATTTTACATCATGATACATTACATGCACTAGGCTGTGTAACTTGTGTAAATTTAAGGATTAGATAATTTTTCTCTTAAATTAAGGATTTTATTTAATGCAGTAAAAAAAAAAAAGTCAAGTCATTAGAACAATGGTAAAATTTATTTTTAAAGGCATAGGAAAAGAATCATGTAGCCCCATAGATTGATTAGAAGAAAACAGATGCATTTAGAAACAAGAGCTTCTCTGTTTGTGTAAGCCGCCATCTTTTTGGATCATGCATCCTGCTGCTGTTCCAGGTCTTGCGAGGTCAGGGGCTCCACCTGCAGCCACAAACCTCCCTCAGCACGCAGCACGAGCTGGGGGAGACGGCGGACTCCCCTGGAGCCGATCCCGACTTCTGGGTCCCAACCTGGGCTCAGACGAAACCTGAGCAGGGTCAACGCCACCACCACTCTGAGCTCTGCCAGGGCAAATTTCTGACCAATACAGTTCCTGTACACACACACACACACAAACACACAAATACAAGGTATTTTTGTTTACCAGCATGTTGTTAATTGTGTCAGATATTATTTACTTTGAAAGGTAAAGCCTCTGGAAACCTGGTCTAAAGTAGTAACAATAATTATGCGATTTCATTGTTGGGTGTCTCAATAAGCTTTTACAAAAAAGAGCTCGAGTACTGTCTGACAGGACTGTATGGGCGTGGCCATATCAAAGTACAGGTCCTTCTCATATAATTAGCATATTGTGATAAAGTTGATTATTTTCCATAATGTAATGATAATAATTTAACTTTCATATATTTTAGATTCATTGCACACCAACAGAAATATTTCAGGTCTTTTGTTGTTTTAATACTGATGATTTTGGCATACAGCTCATGAAAACCCCAAATTCCTATCTAAAAAAATTAGCATATCATGAAAAGGTACTCTAAACGAGCTCTTAACCTAATCATCTGAATCAACTAATTAACTCTTAACACCTGCAAAAGATTCCTGAGGCTTTTAAAAACTCCCAGCCTGGTTCATTACTCAAAACCGCAATCATGGGTAAGACTGCCTGACTGCTGTCCAGAAGGCCATCATTGACACCCTCAAGCAAGAGGGTAAGACACAGAAAGAAATTTCTGAGCGAATAGGCTGTTCCCAGAGTGCTGTATCAAGGCACCTCAGTGGGAAGTCTGTGGGAAGGAAAAAGTGTGGCAGAAAACGCTGCACAACCAGAAGAGGTGACCGGACCCTGAGGAGGATTGTGCAGAAGGGCCGATTCCAGACCTTGGGGGACCTGCGGAAGCAGTGGACTGAGTCTGGAGTAGAAACATCCAGAGCCACCGTGCACAGGAAATGGGCTACAGGTGCCGCATTCCCCAGGTCAAGCCACTTTTGAACCAGAAACAGCGGCAGAAGCGCCTGACCTGGGCTACAGAGAAGCAGCACTGAACTGTTGCTCAGTGGTCCAAAGTACTTTTTTTGCATGTCATTCGGAAATCAAGGTGCCAGAGTCTGGAGGAAGACTGGGGAGAAGGAAATGCTAAAATGCCTGAAGTCCAGTGTCAAGTACCCACAGTCAGTGATGGTCTGGGGTGCCATGTCAGCTGCTGGTGTTGGTTCACTGTGTTTTATCAAAGGCAGGGTCAATGCAGCTAGCTATCAGGAGATTTTGGAGCACTTCCATCTGCTGAAAAGCTTTATGGAGATGAAGATTTCATTTTTCAACAAGACCTGGCACCTGCTCACAGTGCCAAAACCACTGGTAAATGGTTTACTGACCATGGTATTACTGTGCTCAATTGGCCTGCCAACTCTCCTGACCTGAACCCCATAGAGAATCTGTGGGATATTGTGAAGAGGAAGTTGAGAGACACCAGACCCAACACTGGATGAGCTTAAGGCCGCTATCGAAGCATCCTGGGCCTCCATAACACCTCAGCAGTGCCACAGGCTGATTGCCTCCATGCCACGCCGCATTGAAGCAGTCATTTCTGCGAAAGGATTCCCGACCAAGTATTGAGTGCATAACTGAACATAATTATTTGAAGGTTGACTTTTTTGTATTAAAAACACTTTTCTTTTATTGGTCAGATGAAATATGCTAATTTTTTGAGATAGGGATTTTTGGTTTTTCTTTACTTTTTTGCCAAAATCTTCAATATTAAAACAATAAAAGGCTTGAACTACTTCAGTTGTGTGTAATGAATCTAAAATATATGAAAGTCTAATGTTTATCAGTACATTACAGAAAATATTGAACTTTATCACAATATGCTAATTATATGAGAAGGACCTGTATATCCATGGCAATTGTTTAGAACATTCGGACAGAGAACCCTGTGTTTGGTTCAAAATACTTATTGTGTAATAAGAACCAGAGCATAGACTGCCTCATCTGAACGGAATTTCTGTAAAGTTTACCAAACTTATAATAAATAAAAATATCTTTAATTTGAATTGATAAATATATGCCTAACTCTTTTTAGATGCTTACCATCATGCAATTTACTCCCTAAATTACATAGTTAGAAAGATTTTGTGGATTTAGATATACAAGGGGCTTTAAGCAGCAGAGTGATGGGGACGCAGTACCTTGGGCCTGAGGAGAAGGGGATGAAGGCATGGGAAGCCCGTCCCTCTGTGTTTGTAGGGTCAAAACGCAGAGGATCGAACTCCTAAAAGAGAGCATTGAATCAAACAAATGAAACTGCAATGTTTGTGCTGCAAAGTGAAAGGGAAATTCAGACCTTTCTATTTCATTTCTTACATATGGATTTGTCCAAACGGCAGGGTTGTGGTGTGTCCCGTAAATACTGACCAAACAGATTGCACCTTGGGGATAAATATGAAAATAAATAGCTATTTTATAGAGAAAATAGAAAAGAAAAAAAAGAACAGGATACGAGGCAATACTCAGTTTCATAATCCTATATCTATTTCCCTCTCTCACCCTTTGGCACCGTCCGACCCCCCGGCACAGCCATGTCCTGGGTGTACTTCCTGGTCACAGCCTGCACAGGAGCGTGCAGCCGGAGAGACTCTCTAATGCACATTGTGGTGAAGGGCAGGTTGGACAGATCCTTCCTTTAGGTAAATGCACACACACTCACATTATGTACACATTTAAATAATCACAGATATTCAAGTACGCTCAATACTAACAGGGTTTAACAAGTTGTTCACCTCTTACTGAGCATTTTTGATATTTGCAATCAAATGTCCAGTGATTCAGGTCCTCTGTGTGTGTGTGTGTGTGTGTGTGTTTTTTTCTGACCACTCTATTTCCTGTTCTTCTTGCCCTTGCATCAGATCCATCACCTCCTGCCTGCACTTCTCCTGATAGTGGCCGTGGCGCGCTAAATTATACAGCGTCCAGCAAATCGCACTGGCTGTTGTGTCATGACCTGTTGGAAAAGGAATCAAATGGTTTGATTTGAATCGCTCATGGCAATTTTTCAGATAAGCTTCATTGTAACTCAGTACCATATTGATGTGGAAAACTAATTAAACAAATTAAAAAAGGTCACACACACACCAAGATACACAAATAAAAACAATGTCTATAAAGTTAAAGTTACCTAAAGAGCCCAGTCGGTAATAGGTGGTTTGATTATTAAGAAAAAAAAAAGGAAATAAATCAGTTAAAACAATAACAGTTGGCAGTGAAACAGGACAACATTTTTTCTTGAATTGCCCAAAGGACACAATTGAGGTCACCGTTAGATTTTTCTGCAGGTTATTCTAGGTTGCAGGTGCACAGTAAGAAAAAAACAGTTTTTCTAAGTTCATCAAAAACAGCAGGCACATGCAATGTAATCCGATAATTGGAGCGAATACGAAATTCAACTCATAAACAGTGTAACCGTGGCACCAATTCTCAATTAAATACACTCCTGCTAATGCACTCAATTTCACTGCTACATCCTCACTTGGTCTGGTATGACCAGTAGGTTATGTTGGCTAATTTGAGCAAGATTTAGGTCAATATTGCTATAGCATTTAGCATTATATAACAACTTAACTCTGTCGTTGGTCTTACCTGCGAACATGAAGGTGTTTGCCTCGGCCTGTATCTCCTCATCTGTTAGGCCTTGTCCTTCCTCATCCTGCAATAACACAGAATAACATTGTAGTCCTTGATCTATTGATCTTCACTTAAAAAAAAACCTCTATCCATCTGTTGTTCACATTAATTAATAATCTTATTTGTTCTTCTTCTTCTCCCACACCTTTGACAGCAGTATGATGTCCACAAAATCTTTCTTTCTCTGTGGCGCTGTGGTGAAGTCTGTGTACGTCTCCCTCTGCTGGCTGATTAGGGCGCGACGCCTCTGAACCACTTCACTGGTAAAACTGCAAACGCCGTACAATGACCACAATACAACCGTATACATTATGCTGCTTTTTATGACACAAGTTATACTCTATTTTATATGTTACAATATGATAGGTAAATATACAAAGGTATGATATAAATAGCAATACTAGTTTTCTCTGGTTTCTATAAGGTCTTGTGTTCCATCGTTACATAAAGGAGGAGCTCACACCTGTGCACAATGCTTAAAGCCTTTTTGAAGCGTTTTCCCTGCTGTGTTTTCCAGTAAATCCAGTCCCAGTGGTGCAAGATCTTCTGGCGTCGATCTATTATCAAGTCACTCAACTCCACTATTGCTGACACATACTCACTGCTAGACCTGGAGACAGAATATTTTCTTTGAAATAAGTACAACAGGAGTAGAAGATTTTTTTGTGTAACATGGTGAAGTGGGAGTCCTCACTGTTGACAGTTGCTGTTGTAGCTAAAGGCACATTTCAGCAAACTGTCCAATGTCATCAGAGTGACATGGTCAAACATCTCTATGTTAGTCCTGCCGTTTGCCATCAGGTGCCGCCACTTATCCTGAAACACACAGAAACATCTATTTTATCAGCTAGTTGTAGGACTTATTTACAATCTATCATATCTAAATACAATGTTTATTTAAACTTAGCTTTAAAAAACTAGTTTTAAAGTTCATCTTTCTTCGGACACTTACGTGCCGATTTTATAGGCTGTGTATACAATTTACATTTTACACTGATATATAAGTTCAACAAATGAATCAAGGTATCAACAAATGACTGTTGGTCTCACATGCATGGTGTTGGTGGAAGTGTTGAACATGGTGACGTAGTGCCTCAGAATATCGAAGTGAAACGCTGGCGTCAGCAGCCGTCGCTTGCGGGACCATTCCTCCCCATTGCTTAGCAACAGGCTCTGTCCTGGGACGTGAGAGAGAGAAGACTTTGGGGTGATAAAGGCATAACATTAATTGATATTCTATATATTATTATGACAATATAAAACAGGTGTTTTGCTTAATTAATGGGAAACCTGTGAAACCTAGAGTAGGCTTCTCTCTATGTTCAAACTAGACTTACACCAAAACAACATGAGCTCCTTGACTCACCAAGCCATGGGCGCAGATGGCCGTAGATAAGCTCATCTTTCACTGTGATTCTGGCTGGATGCAGGAAAAAGAGATAATGTAATGGAAGTTTGTTTTTTGTAATTAATTACGCAAGAATGATCAGTTTTTGACTTGATGGGTTGGTTTTCCCATTACCGGGTGCCATCAGCAGAGGCCTGACGTAGTCCGGGTGGAAGAGTCTGACCAGGTGATAGAAAGGGCCCAGGAACCAGCTGCAGGAGTGTGTGTATGTCCTCACCAAGTCGTCCACCTGCAGGAGGCCTTCTTCTGTGCTCTGCATCTGAGTCACAATATGTAATCAGTTTAGCTTAGGTTTAAATGAATAAATAAATAAAAATTTATGAATGCAGTCTTATTAAAGGTAATTACAGGGTGAGTAAAGTGAGCATTGGTTGGTCTGAAGAAATGTATCACAAAGAATATATTTTGTAATACTAATATTTAGCAACTTCCTGATTACAAATAACAGTTATTTCCTAATGTTTTAACAAATTAGATGCCTTTCATTACATTTTTAGCTTGACAAATAATTCTGTAAAAGTAGGTGTGTGTTGTGTTGTGTGTCTATGTGTGTATTTACCTGACCCAGGTGGCCTAAAAGCCAGGAGTGTGCAGATGGCTTGCTGAAGCAGGAAAGCCTGTGCATGAACCATGCATGGCGTGCCAACAGCCTCATGGCCCAGTACACCACCACAGCCCCCAGTCCTGCAGCCAACAGGAGCAGGACCTGGCAGAGGCCCAACCAGGTGAAGGCCTGAGGGAAGACACCCTGGAAGAAAGGCATCCTGTACACAGAAAGAGTGAATTTGCCCCCAGCTCCGAAGGTGGCTGTGTCTACAATAAGAAGTTGTTAATGTTGAAATATGCAGTAACCGCCCCGCCCGATTATTACAACAGCAACTGCTATAACCGTAGTGTGACACCACTTCCTCATGTCTGTTATAATGACATTCAATTTATTTAGGCTACTTTATAGCATGTTAGAACCTGTGAGAAAATGGTTTCAAATTTATCTTAAGGGGATAGAACCATTGTATACACATATTTTAATTGAAACGTGGGCTGGTTAATTAGCTAACTAAGCAATAGTAGCTTATAAATTAAAGATAATTTTTTTGGCATTTTATTTGCTTTAGGCCTATTTGACGGAGAGAAAGAGATTAAATGGGGTAGAAACGGGAATTACATGCAACGAACATGTCCGTTCCGACGCTCTAACCTCGGCTAAATACAATTTTGAATTTATTTTATAATAATCCTTCTATACAGACCAGTATGAAAAAACAAACAAAACAAAGCACAAACATTTAGTAAAACTGCCTACACCATTTTTCAGATGCATAGGCGCAAAAGTCAGTAGGCCTATATATAGTTATTATTTAATTTATCAACTTTTATACATCAAGTTTAACTTAGCAATAATCACGTATTTGTATTTCCTTTCCAAAATCAGAATGAGAATGTTTTTAAACTGAGAGCTAGGTTTTATGATGAGCTCCTGAAGGCCACGCTGATTGCAGCTCCTGGCGCACCTGTTGACAAACGGGGCTGCGTCTAAACACTGGAGCGTGGTGGAAAATTAGTTAGGAAAACCACAGTTTGCCTCCTGCAGGCGGCCTGAAATGAAAAAGCAGGCAACGCAGTGCGTGTTTCCAGCTAATGATGTTTGTACTTGTCACTATCAGGTAAGTTTTTATTGAACCCCTTTGTCCTAAATGTGCGGGAAAACGTGACCTACGGTAGTTAGTAGCTCAATTTCAATTAGCCGGTGTCTTCTAGCCTAGCCCCCATGTTTAGCCTTAAATAACATTTTACTTAAATTTGCTTTTTTTTCTGAACAACAGTAAAACACTGTTAAAATGTCAATTCTACAAAGCAAAGAGTAGCTGCAAAGTATAATGTCGGTGTTTATTTATAAAGCAGTGCAGTTAGGCTACTCATTTTCCGCTTGTTTTCAGGTTTTCCGCTTAAAATGGAGAAAAATGATGCACGCATGAGCAGGTGTGCCAACCAAAAGAGAGCTTCACCTTCCTCCAGCTCTCCTCTGTCGTCCTCCACCTGCCTCTCCACCGGAGCATGGTCGCCTGGGGAATCACCTCTGCAGCCCCCCTGGATGAGCCATCACCTAATGGACCAGGATTTCCCGCACAGTGGAATACAGTCAAGTCCTCCGCCTCGTTTATACCAGGAGCTCTTCTATAGGCCTACCAGCCAGACAACAGACACTCTTGTTCCACTGACTGTGGCCCTCGTGACCTCCTCTAGGTGGCAGAGTGATGTGGTGAGGCAGAGTTACCTGGGGAAGCTGGATCAGAACCACAGAAGATATTTTGTCCTGAGAGAAGTGAGCCACACTGGTCCGAGCCGCCTCGAGTGGTACAAAAACCAGGAGAAGTTCACGGCCGCAGAGAAGGCCGCTGGAAAAGCTGGGCTGTTTGGCTCAAGCAATCAAGGGTTGGTAAAAAAGGAACTTCAAACATTTAAAGGTTTTAAAGAGGCTTCTTTAAAATTACAATAATGCAATCTAAAATCAAATTAATTCCTTCTTCCCAGGGTTATATACCTGCGCTGCTGTCTTGGTGTGAGCCGCATAAGCAGTTCCAGGAAAGGCCACACGGTGGCACTGTATGCCAAGGATCAGACCATGGTGCTGGTTGTGGAAGACCAGTGTGAACAAGAGGAGTGGTACCTTGCTATTAAGAAACTGATGGAGGAAGAGCGGACGGATGAAGAGCACGGAGAAGGGTTTGACGAAGACGATGATGGTTATTGCACTCTGCCCTCGGCTGCTTTTTTCAAAGAGGTCAGACCAGATTTTTATTTTCTGTTGTGTGTTTGGGAAAAGTCCAGGAATGCAATTTGTCTTTTGAGCAATAACAGAGTTTAATTTATTCATTAAAATGTGTCTCTTAGATACAGTATTTACCTTATATTGAACAAGGCGATATTACTTCGAATATCAACGACTTAAACACCCAAAAGGTAAAGCGCAATCTAGATACTTGGCAAAAAGCAGTCTGTTAATCAGGTGTGTTGTATAGAATTCACTGTCACCTTGCTGAAGTCAGGTGACTTCTGAACTCATTGAAAAGTGTACAGCTACATGTTACACCTCACCTTTCAATTTAAAGGGAATGTTTAAAAAAAAAAAGCTAATATCACCCTCACAACACAATGTTTGACAAAACATTATTAAAAACATAATAATAATGATAATAAACATAAAAAAGCCCATTTCCAAAAACTAATAGCTCTCCATTACATATAAATATCCCTGCTCGATCTTCGCCCCTGCTCCTTCACCTTGCAAAGGTTTGGCCCATCTCTGTGAAGCCCAGAGGTCTGGGTTCTTCCAAGTCCCTGACGGGGGACAGCCGGCTCTGTCTCACAGCTACGTCTCTCATCTTGGTGAGAGTGGGCGCAGGCAGCGATATGCCGTCGGTAACAATACCTTTGCTGAGTGTTCGGCGCTTTGGCCACTTGGACGGCTTGTTTTTCTTGGAGCTTGGCAGGTCGGCACCGAACGGTCCTGGAGAGATCTGGATGGAAGCAGGAGACCACGGTAGGTAAGAGTAAAATATGTATTGATTTTACTCATTGCTGTTTTACCCATAGGACTTTGACCCGTCCTCTTTATGTCTGCCCTGCAGCCCAGCACATTCACGAGGTGGTCCGTGAGACCGTAAGGGCACTACGAGCTCTCCCTGACTTCAGCCGGTCCCCGACCTCCAACCACAATCAGCTTCAGACTATGGCCTCAAAGCGCTGCAGACCTAAATACAGAGACAAGGGGTTGAATGTGAAACCATTTGGTCCTCGCCTGGCCCTAGTCCCCAGAAACCCTGAAATCCAGACAAGTCCAACACAAAGTAACCTAGAGTCCAGAAAAGCAGGTCAAACAGAACCAGAATCTACACTGAGCCGCACCTCAACTCTCTGCCCTCTCAGATCTAGTCAGACATCCATGTCTGGGACCGAAAGCTATATGGAAATGAAGATGGACCATCATCTCCCAGTAAACAAAGAGAGAGGAAATGAGTGCAGATGGGCTGCCATAATGACAGAGGACCACTGTGGGATGGAGGCATGGGAGCCAGGTGAAGAGGTGGAGGGGCCGGGGTATATGATGATGTCACCGCAGGGAAGCAACAGTTTGTCTGTGCTGACTCAGGATGACTACGTGACCATGACAAGCCCACAAAAACACAACTGGACAGCTCACTCTTCCCCCTCCTCTTCCCTTCAGGCATCATTCAACAGGTACATTTAACTTAGTGATATAACTACAATATATTATTTAAGACTTTATTTATTTTTTCCTCTTTTGATCCAAACTCTACATGTTCTCCATATTCACCTGTTGTGTGGATAGAGTCAGTATAATGTTCATCGCCTTCTGTAGACCAAGACTCCTGTTGGACTTTCCACTTTTATGATTATAAGCTCCCATAAATTAAACTGTTCCTCCAATTAAAGGTATTGCACAGTTCCCTTTTGTAATTGTAGGCTTTAGAAGTAACTGAAAAATAGTATAAAAACATAATTACTGCTGAAAAAAATAGTGATCTATCTATCCTAAATATGGATAAAGGGCTTTTTTTTTGTTTTTTAAAGGTCAGCCTTAATTACATTTGTATGTAGTTAAACAGTTTTAGTACAGCTAATTTCAGTTACACACATTGTCAAATCTATTTTTAGTACAGAGAATATAAGACTACAAATTGAAAAAAAATTCAAATCTGTTGGGCATGTTGGGAGGTGACCATTGTGCCATGGTGTATCGGTGATTCATCCATTTACAATTTGGCCTCTTTCTTTAGTTATCTCTAGTAGCCCTGAAGAGACACATATTAAAGTGGTTATTGTATGACCTCTTATTAAAGCTATTTAATGCTGCACAAATTGTAAAGACTGACTTGACTAGCTGCTGTTTTGATTAACCATAGTTGCTGTTGAGTTTGATGGTCCATGAGTTGTATGCTACAAAATTAGTGCACATGTTTTAATGGAAGAAAGCTGCACTTGTAAAGGAAAATATAAAACCCTAACCAATGCAGAGTGAAATACACTTGGTAGGATAGACTCAAATACAAGTCTCAGAATTTACCAAGAGGTTATTCACACTGTAGTTTTGTTTGGAGTTAAAATACAACGTTGTGTCCTTTCATAGCTCCACCTCTGAAGGCTGCTCTCCTCTGCACTCAACACCTCATCGAACCATTGAGCACAGTCAGTCACTGTGGCTAGTGTCCTCGGTACAACAGCCAGAAACAGAAGCTGGCCAATCGCAGATGAGCCCTAGCTGCTCCATTGGACCACAGGATGATGCAAAGCAGGAGCAGAAATCAGCCAGACGAATACTTCTCCCTGCACAGACCAGGGCCACCTCGTCTCCTGTGAGGAGCGGTGATGGGTCCCTCATGATGCCCCCTTTTGTCACAAGTGGACCAGGCTGTACAAGGCCAGTCCAGGAGAGTCTGAACTCTGGTTCAAGTCCGTCCGATCGACTCCAATCTGTTAGAAGATACCGACTGTCATTGTGTCTGCCTTTTTGCCTGCAAGCTGAGGACATGTCCTGAATTTGATAATTCACTGCTTTGTTTGCATCTCAATAATCTGAGCAGTTCATTATTCTGGTGCAGAAAGTTCAAGTTAAAGAAGGATTAATTAAATGTGTGTGTGTGTGTTGCTGGTACTTGTACAGAAACGGGGGCTTTATAGTCTTATTTTGAATACTGAACTATATGTTTAAGAAAAATAAAGTTGCTTTTCATTTTGTTTGTAAATGCACTGTTTGATTTCACTTTACCTTATGTTGTACCCCTTGCTGTGGTTTAAATCAAGCACTTAAAGATGCTCCACTGTTATATATAAAGGAAAATAATAAAGTCACATGAATGCACATTTTTCTTTAAGCCTTCATTTACAAATATTCACACAGCTCAAGCGTGAGGTTTTCCAATCATCAGAATTGTACTTCTATTCAGTCAGGAGAAACGGAAGATGTTATATTTGGACACAATTATTAAAACATAAGACGAGAGTCTAACGGCACCAGTAAGCCTATGACTTTCAGTCAAATCTACAAATTTAAAGTGGAGTTTTTTTCAAATACTGTATTGGTAAATTTTTTGTAAAAATCTTTCTAAAACCAGTGCATGAAGGTGGTTACTGGGTTGTGTGTAGGGACCTCATTACACTCCAAAGTCTATCATGCAGCTCCCCTGCTGTCTGTTGAGAAGTGAAAAAGCTTAAAGCCCCCATGGTTCTCCCATCCAAGTACTAACCAGGCCCAATCCTGCTTAGCTGCCGAGATCCGGCATGTTCAGGGTGGTATGGCCATATGTGATAATGGTAAGAAAATAGGCTTTTTGTAGGTGCTTCAACATCATGCAGTCTTGTATTTTAAATGTGGATCGTTTCAAGACATCACTTTATAACACAATGGGGTCTCCCGTCATTGTAACACAATTGTATATCATTCATTTATTGGATTGATCATTACTGAGGTGAAGCTGCTATAAATTACTTTATTTACTGTTCTATAAGATATCTCATCGATGTAGTGGAGTTTTCATGCACCAAATGCACAGTCGTACATGATGGTGATGACATCTACAAAAAGCCCTTATGCTGCTGCCATTGATGCTTATGGCCATACCACCCTAAACATGCCCAATCTCATCTTATTTCAAAAGCTAAGCAGGGTTGGTCTTGGTTAGTACTTGGATGGGAGACTGCCTGGGAATACCAGGTGCTGTACGCTTTTTCATTCCTCTCTAAAGACAGCAAGGGGTGCTGCTGCTCCACCTGCTCTAGAGACACAGTCAGTATATACAGCAGGATGATCAGAGTATGGCTTTTTTCCTAACACCTTTTGTGCTTTTCATACTGTGATGTACTGGTCAGCTCGAGCAGTAGTGACTCTGCTCTGTTCGGCCTTCGGGCTTTAACCCTTAAATAAATGTATTCAAAGTTGACACTACTTATAAGTGTTTTTCATATTTAAAAAAATGATGCTGTTGAGTTAGGAGGTCCACTACACATATATTGTTTGTTTGTGTTTTAATCAGCTGATGGATAACTTAATTCTCTTCAATGTCTCTCTCCTTCTGAACTTAGCAAACAAACTGAAAGCTGTGAAGGAAACCTCGAAAGTCAAACTTGAGTCAGGATGAAATAAAATGGCAGAGACACATGAACTAAGATGGTCAAATCTTTCTTTAATGGTAACTCAATAATGTTAAATACAAAATGTTTTCCAAGATAAATGAACTTAAAATACCAGTAGTAAAAAAGTAGCTAAATACAGAGCCTAATGCAACCTCCAGTCCGCTGAAGTTGGATGGATGAGCTTTCTGGCAGTGAGTCACAGGCTTCACAGTGCTGCGTTCTCTCATCACCCTGAATGAACATCCTCTAACAACCGATACAAACTAGAAGTAATGCAATAATCATATTTTTTTCACCTTCTAATTTCAGCCTACATTATTACATTATGCAGGATACTTATGTTAGTAGGTTTAACAGTTTGAAGGTGCTCTATTTGCCACAACAGCAGCTTTTATATAATTTCCATACCATTTACTAGACAAATACTAGCCACAGTAAAAAAAAGAAATCCTATTTGAAATCCAGCTTTATTTTATTTAGCTTAAGAATCGCGGAACATGGACATGTTCCATGGCGCAAATCAAACTAGTTTCTCTCAAAAGAAAATGTCAAACTGAATGTTTTGAAGTGGGTCTTCCCATTTTTTTTCTCACTTTTGTTGTTGTTGAGGTGACAGTCAAGTGTTTTAGAGTGAGCAACACAATATGAGATTCTATTAAGATTTAGGCTTGAAGCTAATGCAGCAACAGATGGGGGAGAACACAGCATGAAAAGCAAAAAGCTACTTGAGATGGCAAATACATACACTTAACACGCCTGTGCGAACAGAAGTAGACCCAAACACTCCACATATACTTCTGGTGCACATTTTCCATTGTTATACAATGTATACAATATACCAGTCAAGACATGAACTATAGGCAACAAACTAATCTCGTTTAAACATGCAAGCACTCCTACGGCCGCATTGGACGCGAGTCATATGTTTGAATAACAGTGGTTTAGTTGCCCTGTGCCCACACAGACTTTTACTTTAAAATATTATTAACCATTTTCTTTGTCCTTTTTATATTCGTCTCCTTCGTATTGACTTGATACTACAGTTAGTGCAGCTGAAGTTCTCAGACTTACAAGGTCTGTTTGTTTCTACATTCACAAAGAAAAAGCCTTGTAGTAACTGAGCTCCATTAAAACGTCAAACAGCAACAGATCTTTGCTACACTACAACCAAAACACAGACAGAAAGACAACCAGTACCAAAAGTGAAGTAATCCCCGGTTTACACTGTTGAAATTCATTACAGAAACAGGTTGCAGTGGAAGCAGGACAAACCAGGGGCTTGCCTGCAAAATGTTGAGTAAGGTGAGCTTCGTCTTAACATGTCCGCCACAAAACAGCTGCAAAATCGTGAAGCACTTGTCAGAGGCGTGTAAACTCCATAGCTAACCGACAAACATTTGTAGCACCCTAACAAGAAAGATTTTTTTTTTAAACGGTTAAAAATTAATCTAATTTTCTCTTCTCGACTTGTCATAACAATGCTTCATTCATGTCACGTGGGAATAAACAGCATCTCAATCACTTTCATTAGTCTTGTTCAAACTTTGTTTGCGACCGACCAGCTTCATCTCACAAAAAACAACAATCTTTATCAGGATACATTTCTTTTTTCCTTCTTTTTTATTGCAAAATATCACCACAAACAAAAATCCAGCAAAGTATCCTGCTGTTGTTCTTCAGCAATAGAGTCAAAACATTTGTACACAATTACACCTACAATTGAAAACTTGTATAAATATTTCCTTCGGCTCCATCACCAAACCTCAAATTCACAAGCAGTACATATCATCTGATGGGCTAAACTGAAAAGTATTTCCCGCTAGGAAGTCAATAACTCCCGTCTTTCCCACGGGACATGAATACAGCATTCAATATGTTTTCTCCCTGTCTTATGAAATGCTCGTCTACAGGACATTGATGCACCCTCGGGCACCTTTTCAAAGCTCTGAGAGCATTTTTTTCAGCACTTGAACAATCACTTCAGGATGAAATGTTACAGCCGTCACACTGCGCCCTGCAGCTCGCCATAGCTCACTGCTCGACTTCGGGCGTGAAGTCGGGGCGTCGCGTCTGGATGATCTTCGGCCTTGCGGGGCGGGGCTTGTCGTCATGGTCGCTGTCGTCTGGGGCAGAGCTGTCGCCGTGGTCGTCATCGCAGACGTGGATGACCACGCTGGGGGTGGTGGGCGTGGCAGTGTGGAGCTCGTACTTTTCACCTGGGGGTCAGAAATAGAGGAAGTACGGTCACAATGCCAGTATTTTCAGATGACAATTTTAATAATAATTAAACAAAAATAAAAATTAAGTTACTTAAGGAAAACCAAAAATTGGTGAACGACCAATGCTGTGATGCATCAATGACACATCCCCTCAGAGGCTTAATATCGTCCGATTCAGTGGGGTGGACATAATTGAAGACTTCCACTGATAATACTGAGCAAACGCACCATGCAAAAAGGTTGTCGTAGTCACACACCAACCCAGCTGTATGCTTATAGGCAAAATCCTATTAGTTTCCATCGCTCTGCTGATGGCCTGGTTGCTTTTGAGCGACTGCTGATTGATTTTGCACATTATCCTTTAATCATGCTTTATTCAAGAAAGACATGGCAGAAAGCTGACTCCTCTTACTGTTCCTTTCAGCTTTGATTTGGGCTTTCAATGTGCGTTCACTTTGTAATTAGCGGCTGCTTAAACCACAGGCTGTACACTTCACAAACCTTGCTGACCTACACAGAGTTGTAAGGCGCTGTGTGATCAAATGGAAACTTGTTTTATAGAGTAAATACCTGGTCCTAGCTTTGAGATGGCACACAGCAGGTCGTAGTTGATGACCGGCATGGCGTCCTTAGATTGTTGCCAGCCAACTGGAGGTGAGGCGGGGGGTGAGATCAGGAACTGCTTATCTGGTTTTGGGGGCTCTAGCCGAGGACTCCCAATGTGAACAGACTGCAGACAAAAAGCCAGATGTGAGTCTTGGTGACAAAATAACTTTATAGATTTGACACCATCAATTAATTTGATTATTTATCAAATATCCATTCATTTAATTAAACACTTTTGGACTTCAAACAAAATAGCAGCCAGATGTGACTGAAAATAACCATGTGACACAGATCAAAGTGTCTTGTTTAAGATCAGTGCAGCAGTTGGAAAAAGGTGAATATCAAAGGGATTACCTGGGCGAAGTAGAGTCTCATCTCTTTTCCGTTGAAGTCGGTCTTGTGGAGTCGCAGTCTGGCCTCGGCTGCTGCCAGGGCATCGCTGAAACTGATCCTGACCCGCCGGAAGGACTTGAAGTACTGGAACTGCACCTCTGGGTCAAATGAGCGGAACAAGGCTTCGAAACTGGCCTGTAAAAGAGAGATAGCGGTGAGAACAGGACTGACATGATGTAATGAAGACGGGAAATTTTAACCATTTTCTGCACCACCTCTTCCAGTTCCACTCCATTTGTTCCCCTTCAGCTCTTCTTTTAATCTAAAAATACTAACAGCGTGGGCTGGAGGATGCCATAAATACAGTTATGGGACTTAAGAAATCGCTATGAATAAAATTTATAAAAATAGCTTCTATTATAAGATGATACTTTATCTGTCCATTGTGTTTGCCAAGAAAGCCTGCAGCCTGTGGGTGTCTGACTAGGCATGCGTTTTGCGTCAGAGAGGCAGAGCTATGGCCCCAATTTTAGACGACCAATTGCTGTCACCGAAACTAATAGGGAGAGAAAAATTAAATAGACGGCTGACCTTCGCTTCCATTTAAGAGGACACGCACACAAACAGCAAAGGCCGACAGAAGTCCATTAATATGGACACACTTGATATGTGAAGATATCTCATATTATGGATGCTACTTAATCTCACCCACATCTCACGACAGGGCCTATAAAAAAACACACACATTAAGCGGCTTAGTTCAAACTTGTGGAAACCATCCATCGAGAGCAGGCCACTCTGTTTTCTCAGTCTTAGGTCAGTGTGTGCACAACAAGACAAAGTGATGAGCCGTTGCAGACCCGGGCAGACAGCGATAACATTGCCGGAGTGCAGGTTTCCCCACATAATGATCATGTCTGCACAGCGGCCTCACATATTACTCTCTGGCTCAGTTAACTGCTTGTCTTGCAATGACGCAAAGAGCCTTTGTCGCAACCTTTCATGTCTCGTCAGAAAGATGAAGTAACAGACAGTCAACAGATGGCTGCTTGTCTAGCTCCATTAATTATAGAAATATAATAGAAAGACTGTTTACTTTATATTTTAACAGAAATAGATTTATATAAATAAATAGTCCTGGGGCCTATTGCATAAAAGTGGTATTAAGATATCCAGGATGATTGATAAAGCCAGCCTTGACAAAGTTTAGCCTGGGCACTTTGGATTAGTCAATTGCATAAATGCCAATCCAGGATGTAAAGGGGCCGCTTTGTCAAGCCAGGTGTAAGTCATTCTGTTAAGTGCCAGCCCACAGCTTTCAGAAGTAGACCCAGAGATCGAACACAGATTTACTGATGTAAAAATGTAAAAGACGGCCCATTTTCCCACAATGCCTTGCTAGTTTAAACCGTAAATCAGGGGGCAGTTCATTTTATACAGGGGATGTCATCTCTGCCAACTAATCTTGATGTCCCTGCATTGTTTTATGATAAAATAGTTGACAGTGAGCAGTCTGCAGGTGCATTTAAAAAATAGAATATCATGGAAAGTCCATTAAAAAAGTTAAACTTTCATTACACAAAGTGAAATATGTCAGGCCTTCTTTTTGGATGATTGATTGATTGATCATGGAATAAAAAATCCAGTATCTCAAAATATTAGAATATTGCATACAACCAACCAGAAATGTTGACCTTCTGAAAAGTATGTTTATTCTAGATTAATTTCACTTAATGTATAATGAATCTAGAACATATTTAAGTTTCACTTTTTTAATTAAATTACAGAAAAAAGGAAACTTTCATTGATATTTAATTTTGTTTTAGATGCACCTCGATATAGTTATAAGTACAAAGTGAATTTATTTGACCCACATTTGCAACGTCATCTACCATCGATAATCAATTGTATAAATATAGCCCGCAATATGAACAGACTATTACATAAATTATTATAATTTATATAATTTCATCTTAATGTAATTATAATTAAGTTAATTATAAATGGTTCAGGTTAAATAATAAAAAAGAAGAACTATTTAACTAAATGACAATGCAGTCTTTTATATGGTACTTTAAAACAGGTTATTGAAACTATTGACACAGAAGATCATGGAATAACTGTTAAACACCTTCAGATCGGAGTGACAGCTGACTGAGCCAGTCAGGCAACAGAATAAGTTTATCCTTTACGTTTAGCCTGGTCGGGACCAGGCTAAACGTAAAGGATAAATCTCCAGGGTAACTTATGTCCCTCCGCTTTTATGCAACCGGATCATGGCTAACGCAAGCCAGGATAACCGAAAAATCCTAGGTTAATCCCTTATCCTAGTTTTATGCAATAGGCCCCTGGTCTTCATTAAAGCTGGGGTATATGATTTGGGGAGAAAATGGCAGTTGGGATAGAGATTCGAATCCAAATACCTCAACCGCTCCACTTGTTCTCTTTGGTCCCTCCCCTATGGTCCCTGCCTGACACGCTCTACACCAACAACTTTGTTCCAATGTGAATGGACAGTCCCAACAGCCATTAAGAACAGAGAATCAGAGCCTCACTCTGATTGGTCAAAGTGTACAGCTCATTTTAACTTTGACCAAAGTGTACAGCTCATTTTAACTTTGATCAATCAGAAATCACATACCCCAGCTTTAATAGATGTAGGATTTACATGTTGTATACAAGACTTGGACTGGTTATTAGCTGACCTGTGAACTTCTTGTTCATAAGTGAATTGTTTATTTCCCTCTACCATTCAACAGATTGACATAAGTTGTTATATTATTTGTATTGTATGCAAGTGGCCAACTGTCAAAATGAATAACCTCGCCAGCGGCTGATTGTATGTATCAGCTGTTAAAATTAATTCTGTGAATAATTGGTCGACCAAAATAACACTTGGCTGTTTGTGTGCTCTCTGCCTGTTCTCTTCAAAAAGATTGTTTATGACCAATGGGGAAGCATTTCCCTGTAACTCCACACAACCGTGAGTGGGTTGAGCCTTTCTTTCATGCCAACAAATCCAACAGAGGAATACATCTTCTGAATAGCAGATTGTGTCATATCAGTCTCTGAAGTATTATTCTTAAAATAAATTAATCTATAAGATTATTTATGTAATAGCTTTGGTACAGGGCCTTCAGTGTTTCATGATTGAAGGGCACTTGCATACCCAGCCAAAGCTGAAAAATAATGATCAGCATTAAATTGACTCTTGCAGTTGGATTAATATATAGTATTTCATCAGTCATTCGGCCTCCTGCAGTTAAAAGTCAGCATGCTGTACACACTGGACTGCACTGCAGCACAGGAGCAATCACTTGCCGTGGACTTGTGTGGTGAGTCATAGTCAAAAGGAGGATGGAGCACTCAGACTGGACTGGAGCGACTCGTTATAGAGCTATGGACAAACAAATGTATGTATGTGTATGTTTGAAAATGCGTAAGTTAAATGTACTGTATAACTTCGGTAATTAAATACTGTACATCTTATCAATCCTATATAGTTTGTCCCTTTGGATACATTGGACATTAGACACAAGTATAATCGTCCCAGCATCGATTCATTGTTAAATAAAGGGTTCATTTATTAAAGGGGTGTTCCAGGGATTTAGTATTACACTTCCTTAAAGCCGAGGTACTCACAAGACACATTTAGAAAAAGAAAAGGCATCAGAGGCCTGGTCGCCAAGCCCAAGCCGAGATAACCATGATGATATCACCACGACATCAACATGTTTACCACTAAATTTGGAAACTCTTCCAAAGCCACAGAAGACATTATCATCATCAACTTCACAGGCTATGCGCCTCATGATCTCAATTATATAAAACAATGGTTTAAAAAAAAAAGTGTATATATACACGTTCAAGGATCCTGGTTTGCAAGAAGAGCACCAGACGCAGCCCGCTCTCTTACCTGTGCCTCAGGATGGTTGAACACTTCCTGGTAGGTCACCGAGGCGACCAGGCAGAAGCGGTTACACTTGGTGGTCTTGATGTGCATGATGGGCGATCCGGGGAGCCGAAACCTTTTCCACCGGATACCTGAGGTCAGGGTGCCACGATACGCTGTAACAGTCTTCAGCGGTGGTGAAGACGACGGTAATGGCAACGATGGAGAGGAAGGGGGAAATCGGGGGGATCGGAGGAGCGTTGCTTTCCCCAGGGTGACAGTCGGGAAGGAAGGAATAGTTGCTCCTTAACAGGAAACAGGATTATTCCAGCGCTGGCTTCTTAAAAGTGGATCTTGCTTTATCTTTGTTTCGTCTTTTGTCTTTGTACTGAACGAGTCCACGATATCGGAGATGAACTACGCTGCATTCGAGTCACATCAGTCAGCACATAACCTCGTTACCCACATTCCAAGGTTACGTAGGCTGGAGCTCCTTTCACAACACCTGCGTTTTGAAAGACAAAATCCAACGTTTGCCTTGCCTTGCTTTAGCACCCAGTTAATATTCAGCTCTGCAGCTGCCTGCAAACTGATTAAATTTTCCAGGGATTTGGGTGTGGAGAGCCAAAAATGTCATTCAGCCTCTTCTGAGCTCACTCTCTCTATCTCTCTTTCTCCCTCTCCTTCTGCTCCACAGCCGCTTAAATGAGCCCCTGCCAGCTGATGACGCATTACCCACAATCCCCTCCCTCTCTCCATCCTTTTCTCCTTCATTCGCTCATTCACTGCAAGCCAATCGGCTGTGGAAGAGGAAGGGACAGCCTCTTTTTTCTCTTCTTCCTCCTATATCTCTACTGACAGATACTAGCCAATGCTGACTAATCAGACAGAAAGAAGGGCAATGTGTGTGTATGTGTGTGCGCACACAGAGAGACAAAATAGCAGAGAGGAAAATAGCGACATCACCGCTGAGCAAACTGACGCATTAATCCGCTTTCAGTTGCATTTGAACTCAGACAAAAATCCTTTGTTGAGTGGAAAATGTGTGACAATGAGCCTTTCACCTCTTGATTTCACACACAT
Organism: Ammodytes marinus; assembly: GCF_949987685.1. Taxonomy (NCBI): domain Eukaryota; kingdom Metazoa; phylum Chordata; class Actinopteri; order Uranoscopiformes; family Ammodytidae; genus Ammodytes; species Ammodytes marinus. The sequence continues at coordinate 9,895,590 of NC_137228.1, forward strand.
GCCAAAGACGTATCACCTGACTCCCGAGCGCATGGAGCAAGACGTGGAAAACACATGTCAGTCTTAGTAAATATGGATGAAGCAGAAAGAGACAGAGGCAGACAAAAGGAGGGAGAGAGAGAGAGGACAGCTGACAGACAGCGAGGGGAAATAGGCAGGAATAGAAAAAAGAGTGGAAAGAGAGGGAGAGAGAGATGGCTGGAAGGAAGAATGCAGGATGGAGGGATAAAGGGATAATAAGAAAGAGGTGGGAGTTAGGTGATGCTCATGGAAAGTATGCAGTTTGATAACATGCTTTTATGAGGTATAAATAGCAGAGAGCTTGAAGTGGAGGGGAAGTGTGCGTGTGTGTGCAGCTGGCAGTTGGAAAAACATGACCAGACTACACAGCCAATTCAAGAACATTTGCACCTGTGTGTGTCTGTACTTAAACACTTGTGAAGAGCAAAAATCCAGCTTTTATTTTCAGACAGTAACACATTAATCAGCACATTTCTCTACTTGCTAAACAATATTGCATGCAATTAATAATAATTATGTAATGACAACTGAAATGCTATTCTATTTTACAAGAGCGACAAGCAACAGTAAAATTCACATTCACATGGCGGTCGGTGTATAAAAATATCTCTGTAAATACCACAACGCAAAAAAAAAACGCTGACATAATCATGTCAGGCCAGTAGGTTGCAATCATTTTTCACGTCAAACACCATAGAAGATCATTGTGAGCTTGTGCATTGAGCGTCTTCTTGAGCGAGCAGCAAAATGAAAACGAAACTTCAAATGGCAAACGCCATTCATATGCATGTGTGCAATATATGTATTCCCTTCCTATCAGCATAGTAATGCTTATTAAATCTAGGTTGCCTTGTGAACACGCAATTTAACTACCGAACAGACCCATGGTAACCCACCATTTTAGGTTCATGGTGCATGATCAGTAGATGTAAATAACGATTGCCATGCAGAAATTGAGGTCAAGACGCCAGCATTTCCCAAAACCTCAGGATTCCATCTCCTATGAAGACAGGTAAAATGGAGTTTTTGTAAATCTCCACACTCGGCGGAGATTTCAAAAAGCTGCAGTTTAGTGTCCGGTTGCGATGTTTGCGTGTGGACAAAAGCTCTGGTTACAAAAATACCCGTGTTTGTGAGACCTAAAATTCACCCCATAGACACTTTAGAGATCCCATCCACCTGCTGCTTCACACATTTGGACTGTGGGAGGGAACCTATTGCCCTGAGTCTGAGTCTCAGACAGTAAATCTCCGTCAGTGACATGTGGCTGGTGGTCTGGTTGGAACGTGCCCCTTAACCATTAGACTCACACGCCAATGTACTGTCCATGATTTCTGTGGCTCGCCGAGAGCAGGTGTTAATGTGCGGTGAACTAACTAATAGCACTGCCCTGAGTGTTGGATGGAAAATGTGTGTGGAAAATAAAGTGGTATAATGTTTGGTGAGCCTCCCAACAGTGAAGCTGATGCTCTCATGTAAGTGTTGTTTGTTGATGTTAAACATTACCGTGTGAGTATGTGTGTGTAGGTGCTAATCATCTCCAGGCCTCAACCTCACCGCGCTGTGGCCGCTATGAGTGACTGTGTGTGTGTGTGTTAGCCTTGGCCCTGCATTTTTTCCATCCTTATGTTTTTGTTTCATCTTCCCATTTTTTCCATTCCCTCAATAGACAGATAGACAGACAACTCACACATGCACACACACACCTTGATTGCCTAACACACACTGGACACCGCTCAGCGTTACTAGCCAGCTGCTACTTTATTATTACATCACACCCCTCTTTCCAAAGCCAAAGTGAAAGTTATATGGTTCAACTAACAACTGATATCTGAAGGCTGATTCTGTGGCACACTGCTGGAGGTGACCCATACTGGCTTATTGAAGCCAATACAGATACAAGAAAGTTTAGGAAAAAATCAGTTCAATATATTGATGTTATTAAAGGTCACATATTATGCTAAATGCACTTTTTAAATGTGTTCTAACATATCCATGGGTCCACAGTGTGTCTAGAGACTGCCAAAATATTTTTAAAAATAACACTCTCCTTTTCTCAAAATCCCCCTTTCTGAAACCACCACCCCTCCCCCACCCAATATACTCCAGTCAGAATTTTCCCCTTTTCTGACCTCACAAACTGGAAAGCCAGAAGCTTCCACTGTGCAGCCCACACCCCTATTTCTTATTGGTCCACGGCCCTGACAGACAGAGGGCGAGGCGTATCTGGCTTCGCTTCCGGACAGGGGGCGGGGGCAGCGCAAAGATTGTATATTTACGAGGGGAGCTGCAGCTCTTTTTAAAAAATAGGCCATTGTGAGATTAGCTGAACTTCAGCATAGTACAATAAATTATCTGAAAGTTTTTTTCAGCAAACAATTAAAGAAAAACGTATTAGGGACCACTAAGACCATATAATATGGTGTATAATAGTACCGAAAAGTGTATAATATGGGAGCTTTAACTTAAGCTTCAACAAAAGACTAGAAACGGGGGAAAACAGCTAGCCTGGCTCTTTCCAACAACATAATCCAGCTAGAATCTTTTCTCACCCTCTATAGTAGACCAACAATTGACTGTAAAGACAAAATCAACTTTGACTTGTGCTTGGCCTTTGATCCCCCTTAAGGCCCTTTTCCGCCGCCGCCTCCATTCATTTCAATGAGGGAAGGGCGGCTGAGGGAAGGCGGCATGGGAGGCGGTTCAGCCGCGGCGGTTGGACCAGGAAGCGGTTGCCGCCCACGTGAACGCGCGCAGATTTTCCCCAACCGCTCAGCTTTCCCCGTGTTGAAACTTTCAGCGGCAGCCGCCCGGCGGCAAGGCGGGAGTACAAGGCATCGTTGCAAACGGAGTACAGACATAAACAACACGGATCTACCATGTTTTAAGTCAATGTTAAAGTGTCTGTCGTTTAAAAAAGATTGGATATATATTCGACGTTGAACACAAACATGTGGAACCAGTGATTGAAGACGATTTTCTAGGGGAAATATTTTTTAGACGGAACTGTATTTTCTCTCTGTACTTTTATTCTTCATAAAAGCTCATATAGAGAGACTATAACATCGTTATACGAGAGAGAAAGAGAGAAATAAGTGTGGTGGACTTCTGGTCGGGCTATATCAACGATACGATCACCGAAGCATCTCGCTGTCATGGCCGCCGAGGCAGCAGCCGCTTCTAAAAACGCCGGGCTCACCGGTGGAGTCCTCCGGCAAGGAGGCGGTTGAGAGGGCGGTTGCCGCGCGGCGGTGGGAAAGGCCCTTTATGCTCCTCTTTATGAGAATCTAAAAAGGAGGCAGCTTCTTCACCTAGCTGCCTGAATCTGACAAAGACCACACTATAAAAGGAACTGGAAGATATTAGGGACAGAGAAGCAAAAAAGGTGCAGTTGAATAATATGTATGTAAGCAATAATTAAACAATTAAATCCTTTGAAGACTTTCAAATATGAATGCTAAGTCTAATATATTGAGGGGCTCTAATAGCCCCCTCATGCACACTCTGCAGATGATCAAATTGTGCTCTTCATACAACTTTTTTGAAAACCTAATCGTCTCTAAACTATTCAAATAGCCCCCTCAGCACTGCCTGTTTCCATTACTTTAACCAGAGAGAGAGAGAGAGAGAGAGAGAGAGAGAGAGAGAGAGAGACTAAAACGCTCTTTGTGCTTTTAGGTGGATTCCAGTTGCTTCAAGTAAACTTCATGTGACAAATCCTTATTTTTAAACTCCTAGCCCCTAGAACAGTTCTGTGATCCTTCCTGCCACAAAATCCACTTTCAGCCAGAGGGGTGGATCAAGTTACGGAAGCAGACTCCGCTGACAGGCTGTTTCCTTTACAGGAAGTCCACATCTGAGAAGAAAAAGAAAGCCTCAAGCACGATGACTGTCCCCTTTTTCCACCCTGCCACTGAATTTATGGCCAATCTCGCAAAAACAACAATAAAAATCTCCCTCTTCCATGGAGCTACACTAACTTGGAATCAGTGCATGTTCAACAAAACAAAGTGCTCAGATTTTCCGTTTGGCCTAAAAACTTGTTTGTCTGATGCAGGTTCACATGAATTCTTCTTATTCATCCATCCATCCATGTCTAACCTGCTTATCCTGTTGTGTAAGACGAAGAATGTTTATCACTGAGCTGTAAACGGTGGTCTGATCACACATTTGTAATCTTAATTAGTTCTGTGTTAGTTTGCATCAAAATTTAAACTACTACTACTACTAGTACTAGTAGTACTACTACTACTACTACTAATAATATCTTAAATCTTGATGATCTCAGCCATGTCTGAAACTGGGTGTGTCCTGCTGGAAAGGTCCATGAGACTTTCCAGACCTACATCAGAGTTTTTCACTGACCTAAATCTGTTCTTCCATGCTGGTTTATTAATGCTGTATTTAGTCAGCCTTCTGCTCTAGCTGGGCAAAGACCTGTTAAACTTGCACAACACATAGGAAAATACGTTATGTAAAGAGATCTACCTGAAGAAATATCCTGTTCTCTCCAAAGATGATATAACATTTCCAAAGTCAAATTGCCACATGTTTTTATTATTAACAGCCAAAGAATACGAAACATCAATCCAAAATATATAGAGCAAATATAACCGGTTTTAAAGTGAAACTGATAGTAACAACAACACCTTTGGTTTCTACTACAGTCAGTACTGCATTGTTTTAAGAACAGCGTAGTGTTCCTGCCTTTGTTAGCAGTTTCATTTTGTTTAGTCATAAAAGGAGTGCCCTTCAGCCTGGTCACACAGAGGCAAAAGCAATCCCAAGCAGGGCCTCATAAGCTTCTGTGGACGTTAAAGTGATATGCTTCATGACTGTTGTACGTCACGGTTAATCGGCGGAGTCTGAGTCTCATTCCCCAACTCATCGGTTTTTCAAGGATTCATGAAAAATTCACACATAGAGTGGAATATTCAGCCATACAATACAGCAACTGACCCGCTAATCCTTGCAGATGCCCAGTGGAAAAGTAGCCAGATCATGGAAGAAGGAAAAGAAAACATGAGACTTTCTTGCACTTGATGCCCTTTGTCACCCTTTCCTCTGTTGGTTTTCCTTTTAAAATCAGCATCAGTGAACCCTTATAGCAATCTGTCTCATCTCACTTACCTGTGTGTTGCTGCTTAATCACCTGTGTGTATTTCAGGAAGTAGTCGTATTTGTGTGCAGTTGTGAATGGGCTGTTTTGTTCTAGCATTAACTTTATAGTTCAGCAACGCTGTGGAATTCCAGCTGACTTAAAGAAATAGAAATTGCAGAAATACTCTCCGTATGATAGGAAGAGAATTATGAGTATCTGGCTGTACCACTGAGTCCGTTTTCCACTTTGACTATTTTTCTTTATTGTTGATACACCTTAACATCACACTCAAGCAAAGCACACCAAGAAACAATATTTTCAAATAGCCATAAAGTCAACAAATTCAAAGATATAAAATTACCATGACCCACCAAAAGGGAAACAGTTTGTAAAATAAGCAGATTGCTCACAAGGAAAAACAAAGGTTAAAGTCGCCAAACTCCAGATAGTGGCAGAGCATTGGTAATCACCAATACAAAACCTAGAAGGAGACATCTGCTGCTGCTGCTGCGGTGAAACCAGCGAAGACGAGATCGTAACCAGGTTTTATAACTTCACAGAGCCTCTGAAACCTATTGACAACCTAGTGGTACATTTCAAATGTCAACACTGCTGCAGTCATGGAATTGACTTCATTCATCCACCAGGGTGAGGTAGACCATGTCGGAGACTTACTGTAGCTATGGTTGCTGTGCTCCATTGGCACTTTCCAGTGAGTCATAAGTTGCACTTGTACACATATTCCATTCAGTTTCTCATTTCTGTGAACTACAGTGTTTGTGAACACTTGCCAACACCAATTTGTACTTCAATATTATGTCTGCTTGTTTACTTATTGTTCTGTGTAAAAAAAGAGTAAGAAGAAAACAGTGGTAACATCAATAATGATACCAAAACAATACATTTGTATAACTGTAATGCAGAAGAAACCATTTTCAACCAAAGCTTTCAAGTAGCAGGTCAGGAACGTTGTCTCAATAAAGCAGTGTAGAAATGGCAAAATTATGATTTAAATTAGGAATAAAATAACCAAGAAAAGAATCTGACAAAGTATCAATTCATGTTCTCGTCTGTCCTGAGCTCTAAGAACCGGCCTTAGGCCTACTGGTTATGGTTATTGGGATGAGGTGATATGTGATCATGTATTGCAATATTTTCCATGGCATGCCCTCATTGTACACATCATCCTGCCCTGCATAAGTAAGAAATGCTTCCACAATGGAAAAGATGCATCACAGGGTGTTCAACTGTGGGTAATGATTGATGCTAACAATGAGCTGTGTTTAACAAAGTCAGAAAAAAACATTCCCTTGGATATGAGGAAATGATCCCCCTGTCAAATCTTTCCAACTTCAACAAACATGAATCAACAACTTCCAAAAGTCAACGGCCGAACAAAGAAAGAAAAATAGTCTAACCTTAAAATAGATCCACGTTTTGTGTACTTCACACACCTATATCACTGTTTCCACATATATTGTTCTGCAGAAGTGTGATACGAGATTGGTAGTACATGCCTGCTATCATTCAAGGATTATTGAGGCAGTTTTCATGTCTGTCCTTGATTACGGTGATGTGGTCTACCGGCATGCATCACATTCATGTCTTAAACTCCTAGACTCTGTTTTTCACTCTGCTTTAAGATTCATCACAGGAGATGCTTATGACACACACCATTGTCTCTTATATGAAAAGGTTGGGTGGTCCTCCCTTAAAGAGAGACGTGACGCACATTGGCACATTTTTATTTACAAAGCCTTGACTGGGAAGCTTCCTCGTTATTTAACAGAAATGCTGCACATTTCAGATGGGCTTTATCAAACCCGCTCCACTGACATGCTTATGCTTTATGTCCCACAAGCCCGGTCTGAGCTGGGAAAGACAGCTTTTAGCTTCAGTGCCCCCGACTCCTGGAACAACTTATAGCTAAAAATTAAACTAAATACATTCATATCCTTTGGCCAATTTAAACAGACTATCCTGGATCTGCCAAACTCTACTTGTAACTGTTTTAATTAGACTATATTGTACTTTATTCCTTTTAATTGCTGCCACTCTTCACCACTTTGTAAATGTTTCAATTGGTTTTTTTCTCTTCTCTTCAGTTGTTGTGTATTTGATGTATTTGCATTGAATATTTTGTATGTATTGTTGTTTTGAATTTATTTTGAACTCGACATCATTGAAAATGAGGGTCACCCCTCAATTGGTCTCTCGAGGATAAATAAAAGTTAAATGAAATTCTCTGCCTCATTGGATACAATTAAACAGATGCAAATTTGGCTATAAGCAACTCAACTCAGTATGACTAAGGTTCCAGGAAGGGAATATTTGTGTTGTCAACCAGAGTGGTATTCTTGAACTTCCAATGCAGTTACTCTTACTCGTGTGGACAACAATAACAATGCCATCACATGCAGAGAATGCACTGTACCTGTGTAATGTGTACCATTGCACATGACCACAGACACACCCTCTGTCCATTCTTCACATTGCTTCAGATCATGCATTTCTGATCTGTGTGATGTTATTGCGAGAGGCGTTTATGATTTTTTTTTTTTAATGTATGGGCTTTTTTTAATTGAAATATCAGAAGAAAAAAAAATATTTATACAATCCTACAATATGTATAAGCATTTGAGGACTTTTAAGATGAAACATTTATACCAATTCAGCCAGTATTTGTAAATGTACTTATTAAATCTTTTTTAGGACTTTTGAACTAGGCCTATTTATTTCAGACATTTTAATATCTTTAATAAAGCCCCCTTATTATTAAATTAATTAATTAAATGTCTGCTAAGACTTTTTAAGGATCTGTAGGATCCCTAATAAAGAATCTAATTTAGACAAACGGGACATCTGTGTAAAGCCTGCACAGCATAAAACCAAACTCGATTCAAATAATTAGCTGATCCAGCTTTTCCTTGCTTAATGAATGAAGTCAATACGTCACAGGGAACTATTGTTCAGATTTAACAAACCCAAAAGAAAAACTCTTACGTTCGGCATGAATTAAATACATCAAAAAGAGCAAGCAGTAGAATAAAATGACGGATATGGGCACTGATGCCAATTGTTATTTTCCTCACCCTTAAGGTGCCTTCATTGAATAAATCCTCCGGGACTTTGCAGGCTATCAGGGCGTTGGGTAAATCGGTAAACTTGACATCCACCGTCGCCTCTTCCTCAGTGCCATTCTGTGTTTTCTGCATCACGATTCACAGCCAACAAAAGTTAAATCTGCACAGTAGTTCTGAGTTTATCAAAAGCTGCACTAAGCTGGCTAGCAGGTTATGCTAACCAGGAGTCTGAACTGATCCCTCTAAACAAGCGGAAAAACAAAATATTCCCTGAATATCTTCACTCAGTTAGTTATGTATGAAAGCGGTCGTTTTTAGTTGGTGTCGTCTTAAAACTAAAGCAGCTCAATATTCTGGCTAACATCAACTATACATAAACCTATTCGTTAGCATGGCGCAGAGGATAAAGGAGATGACGTAAACTGAACAGCAGCGGATATGCATTTCCGGTTTTCAAGGACCTATTTATTTTTTTGGTGTTTTTCCTTTCTCTCTGTCTTTTGGACTGCATAATTAACGTATACCATGATTAATATTTAAAATATATATATCAAATATAACAAATAGCTAAATCCAAACATCTACAATATGTGATATATAGTGGTAGTAGCCTAGTAGGCTACTCTTTGAAGCTTTGAAGAAATGTAATTGAATTGACTCGAAAACAGATATAAATCAAGCTTTATACAAAAATATCTTGCTAGTAAAGCACATTTTTTATTCTCTTTCTTCTCAATGTTCATTATTATAGTTAAACGGTTTAAAAATATTCTACAGCATTTTACATTGTTCTACATTTATATTATTTATTTAAGTCAATATTCTGCCCTCTTGTGGCAGGCCCTACTTATTACAGATTTTAAGAAAATTATAGGCCTACAGTTATCAATGTAGAATTAACTGGAGAGAGATCTGTTTTACTTGATCTGTTTTGATAGGATACCAATGTAGCGGTTTTCATAAGTGTATTTATGAATATCAACAAAACAACCTTTAAACTGTATTATTTTGGGTTTAGTCCCTGTCTGTGCGTTTCTTGTTTATGTGTGTGTATGGGGACGCATGCAGCGTGACGTGTGACATAGGCTAGAAGTGCTCGCGAGCACGAGAGCCAAACGTAACAACACACACAGCTGAACTTACTGTTGTTCTTATTTATTGCACAGAGCTGCCAGAAAAGATACGTTAAACCAGCATTAGTTCCATCCTTTTCCTTTCTTACATCACCCAGACAACACAGACCAAAAATCAGGAGGGTTACACCAAGCATGTATCAAACATTTTGAATTAATACATAACAGTAAAGAACTAGCAACAATGTTAACTGTATGTCTCTCATTGGTGCAGATATGCAATGGGTATGTATGTGTGCGTGCACGTGTTTGTAAGAAACTTTACCTCAAGTGGTGCTGGTCCCTTGGTGGCTGAGGGGTTTAAGCTTCAGGTCATGTGGGGATCAGCCTCTATTTAATCCTCTGTAGAGAGAGAGAGGGAGAGAGAGAGGTAGAGGTAGATGGCATTTACTGATGTTTAAGTCTGCTTAAGGTGCAGTACTGATTTGAGAGCCCCACATCCACAACCCAAGAGTAAAAAGAGTGTGTACTTATACACCCTAGACCTGTATTCCTGAATGGTACAAATTGTCTTTTGATCTTTGGAGGTAAAATCTCAGAATCCGAATTTTCTTTCCTTTTCCTGGAACTTTTAGGAATTCTACAATCTGCAGAGCTTTGTGAAGATTGATCAGAGTACAACTGCGGAAACCTGGACCAAAAGTCATCCGTCACGTTGAAACTTGGGATCTATTCCAGGAATTATGTGAACATTTTCTGGAATACTGAGTTAATTTAATTTATTTTTTAAAGCGGAGCGACTACAGAAACACACTAAGATTCCGCCTTGGATCTAATCTGGAAATTAAAACAAGTCTGCAATCTCAGCACCTCCAAAAAAGGTCTCCAAACTTTTCAGAAATACCCACAAACTTAACAGCTTGTAGAACTGCACACTGATCCTGGAAACCTTGGCACCAGTTATTCCTAAGTAAGTGTCCCATTATTTCCTTAAACTTTTCCATATGGCTCTGCCAGGCTCCTGCCCAGATCTGTCAAATGGCTCCATTGTCCACAGCCAACTAGGTTCAGATCTGGATGCCCAGAAAGAAAGAGAAAATGCCGAGGGAGAAGAGGAAGATGAGGAGGTGGAACTAGCCGAGGAGGTAGGGGAGGATGTTTTGATAATGGCTGGAGCAGAAGAGGGGCAATCAGAAGGAGAAAGCAGAGAGCAGATTGAAAAAGAAGAAGTTAGAATTATCCCAATGGCCCTGTTACCAAATGGAGTTGAAGTGGCCTCCGAGGAGCATGAAATGATGGATGTATGTGAGTTTCCAGCACTGACAGAGTTTAGGGAAGATATATTTGGTAGAAATGAAGAAAGCAACAGAGAAGATGAAAAAAATAAACAGCAGACAATGATAGCTAGTTCAGAAACAGAAATAAATGAGGAAACAACCAATGATGAAGACAATGGGTTTGAAGAACACCAGGTGGTTTCCCATACAGATGATGCAGAGCCCATACAGGACTCAGGTACTCCTGTAGACACGTCAGGAATAGTTACACAGTTGTCTACAGACCAAACAGAAGTAATTGTACACACTGATAGTGAGGTAACAGAAAGCATTGGTGATCAAACAATAGATGTGATCCCTGTTACCACTGGGGTAAATGAAAAAGTCAACAATCAAGATGATGTGTGCCAAACGTCAACTGCAGCAGAAAATAACACACCCTTCGATGCAACTGGCACAATCGAGGTTGTGGCCGACCACACCAACCACTTAACCAGTGAAGGTGAAGATGATATAAAAAATACTGACGAGAATGACAACTCAGATTTCAGTAAACAGGAAGCCAATAAGAGTAACATCACGTGCCAACAGGAGGATTTAATAGAGGAAAAGGTTGAAGACAAGGACAACACATTTTTCAAATATGCAATGTCTGCTTCTGATGATGTCCTAGCCATTGAGAGTGAAATAAATCATAATTTGCAGCAACCAGACTTGGCCTTTGTTCCCTCTGAAGAACATTTGTTGACAGAGGGGGGGATTGAGGAAACGAGGATGATAGGGATCAATCAGAAGGAGCTAGAAGAAGAGCAAGTACGACAGGTTTGGGTTAATACTCTACCAGTGAAGGATGGGGGAGGACAGGAGGGGAAGACAGCTGATAATGTTGTTAGAGAGTCAATGGGTAAGGAAGGGGACATAGGAAGAGGTGATCTAAAAATGGAAGAAGAGACAATTTCTCAAGTTGAAAACCAAGATAATATTTCAGAACCACAACCACAAGATATGAGTTTGGAACACGTGGAGGAGGCCTTTGAACTGGATGAAGACTGTGAAGCTGATTCTGATAAGGCAGGAGATGAGGTCACATCAGCGGAGAGTAAGTCCACAACAGAAGATGGAGGTGATTTGCAGAAACATCCCACGCAGCTTCTCAAAGAAGCAGGGACAGATTGGGGAGAAAACTTAATAGAACAACTGAGACAGCAGGCGATTGTAGAAGATGAGAAGGGAGGAGGAGCTGAAGAAGAAGCCAATCAGGAAGAGGTGGAGATGGCGGAAGAGCCTGTGACTGTCTTAGATGATGATATTGAGGAGATAGAAGAGAGTACCAGTAGAGAACTTGAAGAACGAAAGCCTACCACCATTAAAGGGAAGGATGGACACTATCGAGAACTGCAAGGAAAAAAGGTTGACCTCAGGAAGGAGAATGAGGAAAAACAGAAAGATGATAACAGAGAGGTAGAGCTCGATTTAAATAGAAAAGTTAAAGTACTGAAGCAAGCATGGGTGAATGGATTCTTGAGTCCTGAGATGCAGACACCTAGGAGAGAAGAATGGGGAACAGCAAGAGTGCTGTCTCCCAGGAGGAGAGATAATGACTGGATTAAAAAAGATCAACCCGAGGACGAGAGAGCACCAGAGGTGAAAGACTGGAGAAAAGAACTGAGACCTGTGAAAAAAGACACCTGGGATTCAGAGAGGGGAAGAAAAGAATGGATGAAGAAGGAAGCAGCGCCAGAAGATAGAAGTCCGCCAAGAAAGGAAGACTGGATGAAGGAGCTGAAGTCAGTGATCAAAACCGAATCCCTGCCAAAAAAGAAGGATGAGCAGGTGAAGAAAAAGCGAGTGGTGCTGCTGGAGGATGGCCATTCGTACATCCCCCAACGGGAGGAGATGACAGAGGAAAAGAGTCAGGAGGTCAAATTAATCACCCATAGGAAGGTGAGCCCTCTGCCTCCTGCGAACAGGAACAGCACAACACCCCAAGATCAGGACTACGAGATCTCACTCTATGTCAAGGTAATGAACCATACAAACCAACACATATTACATGTCCACACTAAGTCAATAACAGCATTCACTGACAAAAAAGAGGGTTGCCCCATAGTTCCTTGGTAAAGGTAAAGTGTTTCAAGAATTATAGCAATGTTGTTCCAATGCAATTCAGCATCTGGTAATCAATTGCATTGGCTAGTCAAATACCCATATTTCTGGTTGTTTACTATGTGACATAAAGGCACGGCACAAACACAGAATGCATCATAAATACAGAAGAAGAAGTTAGGGTAGCAGTAGTCATTAATGTGATTAAACTGCTGCTTCTGTAGCTGACGCGCGTCAACGTTTGTAAATAGAACTCTGGCAAACACTTAAGAGTTAATGCAAATCAACCCATAACAAAGCATGTTTGGATGCTGCTGAGTGTTTGTTGTGCTTTGTTGCCTCGCTTAAGGCCAAGTCCTTTAGAAATGCTGACCTGGGCCAATTTTGACTGAGAATCAAAATGTTCCAATTAGCAGCACACGTCTGGACCAGTGAACTTGGACTGGATTTAGGCCACTGTTGCCAAGCCATTTTTCCAGGTACACAGTACCTTGGCATGCATGTTGGTAAAAGCACAACACATGGTTGGCAAAGTCACTGTAACCTACAACAGAGCAAAGCAACTAAATTAAAAATGCATACAAACTTAAACTACAAAATAAATACTACTTATAAATTAATGTGCTTGTAAGATGGATCCATGTCCTGCTTTTTATCTTTTTCTGACGAGCATTCATCCATGCAAAACTTTAAAAGGTGCTTTTTAGTATATTTTGTCAAGTAGTGACAAGTAGTTTTACCAGAAATATTCTACTTGTAATGGCTTAATTACTGTTGTGTTCATAGCAAGAAATAACCAGTATAACTGAACATGATTCCAGTGGCAGTTTATGGAGATTTAAAAATTTGGGTAGAAATGATGCTATGATAAAGGATGACTGGTGGAGACTTCAGTAGAACTTGTAATTACTAATTACATTATTATAAACGAGAGATTGTGTGTGTGTGTGTGTGTGTGTGTGTGTGTGTGTGTGTGTGTGTGTGTTTGTTCATGGGTGCGTTTGTGTATGTGTGTAAGAGAGAGCAACCCTGTCTTTATCTCCTTACCTTATCCCATTAAGACAGTGATATCCTAATCCATTACTCATGGTAACCTACATTGCTCCTTGCATGCAATTCTAAAGGTTGTGGACAATATAATAGGAATGCGCTACTTTGATCATATAATTAAAACCAGTACAGTTTCCTTGAAAGAAATGCGACATTTGCGACGCTTATTTTGGTCACTGTTTTTCCACCTTATAAATGTGTGTGCTTTAACTTTGATAATAATGCATGTGTCACCTTAACCTGCACACAAACACACACCGAGGTCAATTTTACTCTGGCTTGGCAGCACATTCCTAACTGAGGCAAGAATAATAGAGGGCAGCGCTCTGATGGCAAGCTGAGAGGTTTAGACCCCAAGGAAAAAATGCACTAATATCTGATACACACAGCAAGCTTGTTCTCCACAGGAGCTCACATTCAAACAATGGCTCCCTTTGTCGGGGACTCTGTTGGCAGCACAGAGCGAGGTAGATGGAAATTGTACATAAAGGCTTAAGCGTCCAAGCTCAAGGTACACAGAGTAGACTGAGACGATGAAAACAACAAGACAATAAATGCATAGAGAGGATTTTATTGAGTGATTCTGTCAAAACGACATTGTTACAAAGCAACAAGACTAATTAGAAAATACAAGATATGTCCTTTCATGTCTTTGTTTTTTATGAGACCCAGGTGTCCGGTTCAGGGCACCAATGACTGAATTACAGTGCTATGCTGCTGGCAGTAGAATGCAGGGTTAATCTCTGCATTCTCACTCTGTAAGCTGATTAGCCGGCTGTTTGGTGCTGCAGTGCTCTGGGCACAGTGTTTCTGGAAAACATTACTCCAAACAAAATACTAATTATACATTTTGTTTAAATTCTAGAAAGGTCTGACTGATAAAGGTTTACTGAGTTTTTATTCAAATGGATGATATAGAGCATCTATTGAAATCAGATTTGTTTCACTTACTAGTGATTGGACCCAATCTGTCTACTTAACTGCCGGTTCTTCCTCACGGTTGTGTCATTAACTCCTTATAACTACGGCTCATATTGTACCTGCAGCTTTCCAAGGAGACCAATGCTCTAAATTTTATTTTTTCTTCCATTTTTCAAAAAAGTGCGATAAAACCATTACACATAGTGGGTTTGCAGGCAGATTCAGATATATTTCTGATCAAATTAACTGTCAACGAGAATGCCAATGCTTTATTAAAAAAGACTTGTCGATCGGATCGATTTATAGGGAGATTATAGAGCCTTAGGGCCCAACAGTGAATAGTAAGGTTGTATTAACTATGGATCAAAGGAAACAATGTCATCATTCTAAGAAATGAGAACACATTTAAATATCTAGAGGAACAATTAGACCAAAGTTAAATATTACATAATGAAAGTGGATGTGTTCAGCACCAATTTGTGCAAGGATAGAAATGTTTTGTTTTTTATTAATATTTTTAATTCTCAGAACATCATGTAGGAAGATACAATTTACAGAAATAAACAGATAAATGAAAGTATCTATTTTCAAATAAATTAAAAATAATAATTAACATAAAAGTTGGACCTGTGTCCTCAATATTTTTTAAATGCTTGTGCCCTTTAAAAAAAAAATTGTTAACATTGTTAAGATTTTTATATATTTTACATGTTATATACAGATGGTAGTGTGCAAAGTTGACTTCAAATGTAGTTCTTTTTCAATAAGGTAAATTCCTCTACTGTAAGTACTGATTTAAGCTACTATAATATCCTGCAAAAGAGTTTAGACTGTGATTGTTCTCTATTATCTCAGCGGCTGTGAGTGTGAAAAAGATCTTTCCATCCCAGCTTCAACACACTTACACACTGGATACATTGTGTGTGTGTTTTTGATGGAGTGCAGATTCCACTGCAGCCCACTCCTCTAAAAAATTAAGAAAGTCTTACATTGTTCTGTGCCTCCATAACTTCGCACAAATACTGACCTTGTTTCAAATGATAATGTGTATAGGTTAAGACCCTGTCAAGACAGAAAGTGACATAGATAAAAGCATTGGTAACCATTTCTGGTTGGAGGGACCCATTGCATCATGTCAGCTCTGTCAAGGCGCCTTGCTATTTGTCAAAGAAGCGCGTTTGCCTGTCAAGGTCGAAACATTTGTGTGGGTTTACTTCAAATTGAAATTGAATTGCAGGGATTCCATCGAACAAATTGATGGTATGACCATTTATTCTAAAAAGAAGGAGCACCAGAATGCTTCTCGTGTGAAAAGACCCCCCCCCCCCCCCCCCCAACAATGTGATTAATACTTACCCACACATTTACAATTGAGACAGTGTAATATTTGTTCTGACAAAGAGGGATTGTGTGTGTGGAGGAGACACTGGCTTACCAGAGAAAGCAGGAGAAAAAAAACAAGCCATCTTAGGAGGCAGGCAGATGGACAAACACTGGGCTGGAACTCATGGTTTTGTTGGGAGATAACAGGACAGACCACTGTTTTGGATTAATTAAACATGGATCATACTATATGTGTCATGATCTAAGAAACAAATTTGGCTATTGGAGCTTTCTCTTGAGCTTTTTTTTAAGAGGAATGCAACCTTTTCTCTCAACCAATTTAAAATGCTGAACTGGATTGATCACCATGTCCTTGTATGACATTGCAGTTAAAAAGTTGGGGTTCCCTACCATTGAGCTGTTTGTGAAGGTAAGCGTTGTTGTCTCACGGGAGGAATGATTTCACATGCTGAACAGTCACTGTCAATGCCTTTCTATTGATTATTCATGCATGGTAGCTGTAGTATAGTAAGGGGTTGATGAAGGTTAGGCTAGAGATTAACCCACACAGGAAAAAGTTAAGAAACAATTGTGGTAATTTTTCCCACCTGATGTCCAAATTTCAATATACAGAATTGTTTTCCTCTGTTTTGGTCTCCACCAGCTACTTTATCTGGCTCTTAAGCTGGTACATAATCTACTTTTTTAGTCCGTTTTCTGTTCAGTACAGAGCAGAGACTGTAAAGTGGTTTTATCTGAGCTCTTTAGATAAAAACAGCTGCATACAGCTGCTCCTATTGTACACATGTGTTAATCTTTTTATGTAAATGCATTTATGTGTTTGTGTGTGTAAGGCGGGAAGCGATGGAGAGAGCATTGGGAACTGTCCATTTTCTCAGAGGCTCTTTATGATCCTTTGGCTTAAAGGAGTCATCTTTAACGTCACCACTGTCGACCTCAAACGGTAATATGCCACTCACACATGTCCATTCTCTGATAACATTTCTCTCTGGGCAGTGTATGCCGTTAATGCTTGTTACCACGCTGGTGTACATTTTGTCCTTAGGTCACTCTTTAAGACAGACAATGTTCTGTCAAACTGAATATATTTTGTTTTGTGTCACCAGAAAGCCCGCTGACCTGCAGGACCTGGCTCCAGGAACCAATCCTCCTTTTGTGACCTTTAATGGCGAGGTCAAGGTCGATGTCAACAAGATAGAGGAGTTCCTGGAGGACAGACTGACCCCACCACGGTGCAGAAACACACACATAACTCAGATCATTCACTTAAGCAACAGTTGCAATACAAAACTATAGAAATTCTGTGTTCTGTTGACTTCTCTAATGTTTCTTCAACATCAGCTACCCCAGACTGGCTCCCAAACATCGTGAAGCCCACACAGCGGGCATCGACGTGTTCGCCAAGTTCTCAGCTTACATCAAAAACCCAAGGAAAGACACAAACGACGGTGAGAGAGAGAGAGAGAGAGAGAATCTAAAATGTCTAAGCCACATGACTCCTTCAAGGAGCTTTCATACAATTTGTACTAACCTTTATTGCACACCTGTCCCTGCAGCCTTAGAGAAAGCCTTGCTAAAGTCTCTCCGGCGTCTCGATGACTTCCTGAAAACTCCCCTCCCTGAGGAGATTGATGCTGACGCCGCAGGAGAACTGCCTGACTCCTCTAGGAGCTTCCTGGACGGGTCCGAGCTCACCCTGGCCGACTGCAACCTGCTGCCTAAGCTACACATTCTCAAGGTATATTCTAGGCCTGGTTTTAGCACCGAAGGCAAAACAGTGCTTATAATACTTGATTCATATTCAAGAGATAAAGTGAACTGAAGCAATGCTCCTAACTCCCGTGGACTCATGTGTTTCTGTTCGGTTCTGTAGGTCGTAGCCAAGAAATACCGCGGGTTCGAGATTCCAGCGGAGATGACTGGGGTGTGGAGGTATTTAAACAGCGCCTATCAGAGGGAGGAGTTCACCAGCACCTGCCCCGCCGAGAGGGAGATCGAATTTGCCTATCTGGATGTCGCAAAAAAAATCAAATAAGATGAAGAGTAGGAAATGAAGGAAATGAGGGGGGGGGGGGGGGGGGGGGGTGGAAAGAATAATATGCATACATGTAGGTGGTACAAGTAGAACAAAAAAACTCGAAAAGGATGAGGAAAAAACAGTGCAACTGATTCCGATGAATTTACATGAAGATATAGGGGATATAAGAACTCCAGGAAAATAGGCCAGACCGATCCAAACTGACACCATTTTTTAAGTTTAATATCTCTGCATCAGCTTGGACCTGATCCCCTGTTTGTATGTGTGTGCGTTCGTGTGCTCTCAAAGGTTGGGTTGCACAGTCATATCTTTATGTTAATCATCTAACTAATAATAACAACTAGTAATTTGTTTTTTTTTTACTTTTCAGACGACGGCAGGGCCAAGTTTACTGTAAAAGACTCAAAAATGTAATAATGACCATTAAAATAATTATAACTCAGTGTTACAGAATTAGATTCCAGGATTATCTCAACTAATTGCAGAAATATCAAGAATAATCCTCAAGGTGTCATATGTCAGAATTATCCTTTAAGCCTTACTAATTTATGTTATCTAATCTAATGTTAACTAATGTTATCAGTCTTCAGAAGACCAGTTAACTCCTCACACTGTAAATGTAGGCCTATACAATACATAATCAGATTCCATTTTCTCCATTCAATATCGTCTTGTTGATGTGTAATAATGAATCAGTAGTCAAGTTAAGAAGGAAATGTTACTTGTTTAATGTTAAGGCCTGACACAAGTTAAGAGGCTATTCCATTAGTACATTTTATAAACAGTTTATTGTACTGAATGTATACTCTCTATACTGATGCAATGAGACTATTAACTCATATTGTGATTTTTTGGAAATACGTCTTTTGTATCTACCGCCACTGACTGGCTGAGTGTGGGCAGGCCTTGGTGCTGGTTGGTCATAATTGGTGATGATGACTTTTAGACCCCTTTTAAAATAATTGTCACTTATCTGTCACGTAGTCCTTGCTCCTCTCTTGTCTATCTTCAGTTGCATTAGAAGTGTTTTCCTACTTAGCATCCACCGTTTTCAGTACAACATAGATGATAAGTTGCATGTCACACAAAAATTCCCTATATAAGTTAAAAACAGTGCCTCCTTCCAGGGTAATTTGTCATTAATCAAGGTGATAACAAATGTTATTTAAATGTATTGTGCATTTAATAACAGTTCAACAGAGTTTCAGAAAAGAAAATACTACTCCACAATTGTTCTGTTATTTCATAATTCCCCTGAATGCAGATTTATTTCATTAAAATTATTTGACTATTTGTTGGACTTTTGATGTACATCTCCAAGCCATTCTGTGTTTGGCAGAGATGTGTGAGCGTTATCTGCACCAATCCAGCCCTCCGACACCAGCCTACTGTGTTCTGGCCTTATATCCTCTATGGGGAGAATCGCTATTAAACTGATTTTATCACTATGTCCATTGTCTTCTGGGTTTTTCTGTGTTGCTGTCATTATCATTTCATGTAAATTCTAGTGTTAAAGTTAAGGAATCTTTCTATTTAACAAGAAAACGGTTATGTGAAGGAGAGGTGTTGGGTAAATCAGTATTTTCACTGACTGAATCAGCAGCTTTTTACATTAGAGTGCCTCCCAGTGGTGACTGAGAGCACTGTAACCAGCGCTGCTTTAATGCGGCGCATGTGTTCATTTGCGGCTTTCTAAAGTAAATGATCAGTTGTATGTATGGAGTCTAAAGTGTGTAACTTTTTGCAGTATTAAATCAATCAACCAATTACAAAATATTCTTTGATAATGTATTTGGATCATGTATTAAGGATCTCAAATTTAAAAAACAATTTATATTTATATTTCATGTATTTAATCAGTATTTGGAAAAAATATTCTCTAAACCAGAGAACAGCAACACAAACTCACATGATTCCTGCCATCTCAAAGAGACATTGTGCATTCATGAATTTATAAAATGTCTAATTATACACTGAAAGTCATTTCAGTGGCACACCAGAGTCTGCATACATATCAAGCTTTTTTCAGATAATAAAATTCCCATATTTAGCCTTGTTTGTTTTTGAAAATGTAATATTTTTAAAACTATTTCGTTAGGGACGCTTTGTGCTTGCACTTCATATGGCTAATCCCATATTTGATGACTCTTTTCTCAAATATTTCAAATTGATTGTGTGTGCAAGACCTGGTATTAACACACACATAGCAATGGAGCATGTGCATACACACACCCTCATCTCCAGGGCGACAGTGATGGTGACCTCTGTGGAAACCCTCCGAATGTAATGAGTTTGCACAACCAGGCAGCAAACACACACAGCTCAATTACCACAGATACGTCCCTAGTAGGAATGTCCTTCTGTTCATACCGTGGTGCTAATAACACTGGGTAAAGTCATTGTGGAGTTCTAGTACACAACACAATAAAGCGACAGCCCTGGGGATAGATGAATTACTTGAAGTTCATCATCAAAGGTCTGATCTCTCAGTTACAGTCCTGGTTCAATGCTGATGTAGTCCACACGTTATTATATTTCAATGACTGACTGATTTCAATTGAGTTACCGATGCAAAGTTATTTAAAATGGTGGTCCATGTTCTAACAATTCAGTTTTTTATAATGTATATTACGTTGAATTATGTTAAAATATCTTAAATTAGACGCAATTATAAATCCTTGAACATTTTAAATTCACTCAACAACAGCTCATAAAATACAATTACATTTTACAAATTAACAAAACTGAAAACACATTACTTTGAGAAAATCAAGAAATTTAAAAGAAATCTGGCACACCTGTACACCGACAGGTGCATAGGAGTGTGTAAAAAAATGAGGAAAGTAAAGCTATGGAATTGTAGATCATTTATTCACGTCACTGTACCAAAACATATCCATTCAAGATGTGAACCATTACCTTTCTTTGGAGAACTTGTTTGAGGAAATGTGCTGCATTTGTGTTATCTGACATTTTTTTCATTTTCTGCATTTTCACAGTTTAACAAAGAAAAAAAAATCTTGTTGTATTTTGCACTTCAGAGTCTCAATCTCTTGACAAATAACCTTTATGAAAGCAAGCTGATCTTTTTGTTCTTTTGGTGCAATTAAATAGCATTTCGACAGTGTGTGTGTTGAGATGTCAAATTTAAATAAAACTAAGGGGATCTATTGTTTTCTGTTAATTCACTGGACACGATTCAGTTTGTCTGTCTACATAATGTACAACTAAATAGAGTGTAACAGTATAAAAATAACATATCATTCTTGATTTTGACAGTGGGTGTTTGCCATGGTAGAAAACAACTTTATTTTAAAGTTGGCACACACATACAAAAGCAAAGTGTGTCTGTCTTTTTAAGGGGGGGGAATTGTTAAAGGGGCTGTTTGTTCATGCGCCTGGCCACGAGCACACATCGTCTTCTTTGATTGGTCAGTCTTGTTAATGAAAGAGCGAATGAAAAGGTTCAAGTCAACGCTGGCGCCGCTCTGGTGGGGAGGTGAGGGGCATCCTGATGTCTTGGCAACAATCTCCTATGATTCAGAGGTCAGAGAAGAGCCAGAGGAGAGCTGTTGCTTAACACTTACATTCAAATCACCCTCAAGCTACTGGTAGCACTGTGAATCTAACCATTATGATTTGGGGGGATTTTTTGTTGGTACTGCAGTATCACCAATTTTTAAACATAGTTTATGAGGGGGTTGATTTGATGGATGGATGGATGGATTGATGTAAGGACAATAGTGGCTGAGAGACGATCAGTTCTGGGAGCAGTACTTCCAGAAACACACTGTTGGAGAAGAAAAAGAAGAATGAAGAAGAATGTTTCCAATTCTTGCATGAAAGTTAGAGATGCCTTTTTCAACCAGTAACACACATAGTAAACATTTTCATTTTCAACAATAAATTACAGGTTTATGGGAGGCATCCCATTTACCACTTAGAATTTTAGTAGTTTGGGACGTAGTCATTTGAAAACTGTTTACTGCAGATAATGCATGCAATCAAAGTTAAGGCCCCTGACTTTCACCTCTTTTGTTGGTCTTCTTGTTCTGTGGTGGGAGGGACTTCTTGAAGTTTCGACCGTTCAGACTGGGCACGATGACATCTGCACTGGCTCCGGGTGCAGTGCTGTCGACGGCTGCTGGGGCCGCAGTGGTGGATTTCACCCCTCCGTCAGCCGCAGGAGGCTATTACAACCCAAGGGGGTGATTATTGAGTATTGTGAACTTTCATGAATGCAACACAAAAACGTCCTTAGATGACGACGTCTATTCTCTTGATCACTCCTTCAAGTAAAGACAATTATTTTACTGGTACTTACTGCTTTATTTTTTCTTCCTGAGTTCCTGCCGTTTGCTGAAATGAAAGACAAAACAAACTTAATGGAAAATGTTTTCTGCAAAGTCTTTCCACCACCTTTCACATCTTTTCATGGACATCATTGTCTTCCATAGTATTGTTACCTCGTGGCACAATGGTGATCCGTGAGCTCAGGGTGCTGTTAAACGTCCTGTGTAGCTCCTCCAGGGCTGAAATCATCTTCAGCATCTGGGCTTGTTTATCTGGGACTGCTGTCGCAGGGTCGGTCCTCCAACGGCCTGCCCTGACGCCTGTAGTGAAAGTCCTTGTGGTGGTTCTGTCGGCGTGTCTTGTTGTGCCAGCCAATCCGGCTGCTTTGGTAATCAGGAGCCACTGTTTGAGGTACTGGCTTGGATTTAGCACTAAAGACTTCTCCTGTTTCAGAAAGTCTTAAAAAAACAGAATATTGGAGGAAAAGTTGATGATTTTTGAAGCAGTTTAGAACAATGAACAAAATACTTTTTACCCTTTAGAATAAGTCTATGGTAGCTTTTACCATTGGTAAAAGTCATGTTGTGGAATTTCTTGTGGAAGGCAAAAAAATAAACCAATGCCAATCATGCTATTCTGTTCTTGTTGGGACTTTGTGAGGCCTCCCAGATGGGACATGAGCTGCTCTCCATTATGATACAGTATAAGGGATAAAATTATCAATTGTCCAGTCGCCCTATGGATCATTAGTTTTCAGACCTCAGCTTTAAAAAAAAACACTTAAACCACTACACTTTAAAAGACATACATTTTTGACGGCCTGCTATAAATAGTATACTCCTCAGCTATAGCAAATGTTTCCAACAAGTAATATCACACCTGAAGATTCAACCCTTAATTGGGAACAGTTGCACTTTATATGCATGGGGTTTATGGGGTTATTGTTTACACCACTGGTTATATCCCTTTGACTGATTACAGATTACAGTAGTATGTGAGAAACCTATCTGATGAATGGACTCACACAAACACACACATGCTATTTTGGTTGGATTCCACTGCTGTGCCCGTCGCTGGAAGAGTTGCTATGGGACCTTTGGCTATTAAGAGTTGTAAGTTGTGTTTATGTGTGTGCATAATGACGTCGGAGTTGTCGCAACAATGCAGCTCAGTGTGTTTGTGTTTAGACAAAATCACACACACACACACACACACACACACACACACACACACACACACACACACACACAAACACACAAGGAATATAAAGGAATCTCTGCAGGTCACATTGGAGCAAAAAGTCCATAAATTCTGGTCGACAATCTAAATTTGTGGCTCTCAGGTTGTCTCCTGATGATATTTGTAGCACAGAAAACCATGCCATACATATGTGTTACTATTTTTAATCTGTCAACCAATAGTGGCTGATACAGACCAGGTCCTGTAGAAAGGCAATGAGTTTTGAATAAGATTCTGATTATTTTCATAAAACATTTAAAGCTGGGGTATAAATGTGATTTCTGATTGGTCAAAGTTAACATGAGCTGTACACTTTGACCAATCATAGTGAGGCTCCTATTCTCTGTTCTTATTGGCTGTTGGGACGGTCCATTCACTTTGGCACAACTTTGTTGGTGTAAGTGTCAGGGAGGGTCCATAGGGGAGGGATTAGGGTTGCAAAATTTCAGGAACTTGGAAAGTTGCACATAGCACACATCCTACTGCAGGGGTACTGAGGCCACGCCCCCTACATGCACTGTGCATTCCTCCATCACATGGGGGGCAATTTACTTAATTTATTGAATGGGTTGGGTCAGACAGATGAGTTATATTTTATTCAACATTCATCCTTTTGTTGTTCAGTGAAATTATTGATTGTTCATAAAATAATCAAAACTTGATAAAGTTCTACTTACAAATAAATCTGTTCAAATGCAATCTTTTTTTCATTGAATTAGTTTGCATGGATGTCTGCCTATGACAAAACATAATATTTATGTGTTTAGATTTATGTTTGGATATGAAAAAAAATCATTTAAATGACCGCCATTTAGTTAATTCCTATAATTCCCAATTTTGAATATTCCCAAAATTCCAGAGCGAAAGTTCCCGTGGAAAGTTTCCGGAAAGTGGAGCGGTTGAGGTATTTGGATTCAAATCTCTATTCCAACTGCCATTTTCTCCCCAAATCCTCCACCGCAGCTTTAACTCCAAAATAAACTGAAAAATTACACTGCAATTTAGCAGTTTTTCATGTACTTGAATTACTTTTATCACAAGTCAGCTAAAAATACTAGGAGGAAATGTTAATACACGCCAACATATAAACTCAATACTTTGAGAGGAATTTGTTGGGAACCATTAAGCATCAAGCCTTTTGTGTAGCCACAGCAAAATGCCATGTACCATTTTATATATGGAACCAAAAACTTGCTTATTTTTATTAGAACTGTAACTCTGAAAACATTTGGACACAAATTCACACAAATTCTCCCTCAAGGATTTCCAATGAGCTTTTGGCCATCCATCACCTCCTTATCCATACTTAGTTTCCTCTTCTCTAAATTAAAGGGGATGCTAATTTTTGCATTGGCACTGAACATTGCCAGGTTGGAATCTTTCAATATGAATATAAAAGGCTTGAACCACCTGGCAAACCAACAGAAACCTTCAAAGTACTTCCATAACGTTTGTTAAGTGACCTTCAATACACTTGTCATCAGTCTGCAGCAATTTGAGTAGCTTATAATGGGTTGTATGGGTTCTCCATTATCACAACATAACCAAGTCATTCAGTTGCCAAACCCTAACCCAGGCTGAACCAGTCCATTTGGCATAATAAGGATATCTCTGATCTCATTTAGCATATAGGAAAAGGTCCCGACTTTGTATCAAACACAGACCAGCCGCACTTGCCTGTTCTCTCCACAGCTTCCTTACCTCTCTCAGTGGGTGCTGCCTCCACTCCGGTCCCAAAAATCATCAGCATCATCACGGCTACCTTCGTCAGGGACACTAGTGCTAGACTCTTAAGCATGGTGGATGTTATTGAGCACTTGAAACAAATAGTAAGTTATTCACGCAACGCGGAACTGTTATCACGAACAGTCAATTGACTTTCTTCTAAAAGCTTTCTTTGGATTTCGTTGCAGGAAGGCTTCTGCTATAAGGGCTTTTAAACTGGGTTGTTTCTTCACATGCTTAACTCATCCTTCTGATGTTCTGTTGACGTGTGGACGTTGTTGATGGTGAAGACATAAGCTAAGATGATTTTAAAGTTGGTTTCTGGTACTCAAATCAAGCTGCTTGTTTTAGACACCTCCTATTCAGATGTTTCAAGATATTTTAGTCATTCGTCCTCTGAAGTCCTGTTGATTCCAAAATACTCAAAACTCTTCAGCTGTGATAGGTCAAAAAGTTTCAAAAGGCTTTTCTTCTGTTTTTCAACCAAACGTTGGTGTTCGTCTTCTTTAGATCCACTTTACAGTTAATTACTTTCCTCACAACTTTCTATCCTTCTTCTTACTTTCTATCTGTATAACAAAGTTATTCTATCTGTTCCATTTCCGTGGATGCGCCTCTTGAAGAAGGCTTGTCAACACTATGTCGGATGCGACCCTTTCCTAACACACTGTGCAAATCTTGCCTTTATAAACCTATGTTTGCCCCTGAATGACTGACTAATGGGTCAACGTCCACCAATGACTGGCTTGAAGGACACACAAGCCCCGCCTCTTCCTCCTCGATGGATCGGTGACATTTGGGGAGTTTGGCGGCAAGCTTTGTGCGTTTGGAGTCAAAGCTATCGTTTCGTGAATGCGGTTTGTGTGTGTGCGTTTTCTAGGCTTGCATTTAACGTGAGTGTGTGTTGTGTTTGCGGTCCTGGCTGTATAAGCAGTGATAAGGTAGTTCTTAATATGTTTGCTCAGGGGCCACAGAAAGAGAAAGGCCCTCTGACGCATGAGGGCCTGGAGCCACTCTGACTGCACACACACGCACACACACACACACACACACACACACACACACATGCAAATACAACATTCAAACACAGAAAACGACATGGCAACTCATGTATACACACACACACACACACACACACATACACAATCCTGGTTTGAACTTGGAAGAAAGGATGGAAGACACACACACACACACAGATTGTAAAAAGAAGCGTGGGATGCACATCAAAGGGCATAGAAAGGCTAAGAAGTCGTGTCCAAATGACTAAAGACCAAGAGACGGTTTTTGCCTTTTTCTTTGTCCTGCATTGTGACGACTAATCCCACAGACAGGAAGTTGACAGAGTGACGTTGGAACACCACCTCACCATTAACCATCACAAATAACCTCCCAAAAAAACTCAACACGTGAGGGAAGGAAGAAAGAAAGATGATGAATTTGGGAGTCGGGTAAAGGAGAGGTACAGCGGACAACATACTGAACACTGGAAGGGGAAAGAATGATATGAGGTGTGTTTGTGTACCAGTTGCTGGGCGAAGAGGAATTCAGCTTAAGAAACATCCATTCATTCATTAGGCCTACTGCTCTGTCTGCAGAGCTTTGACACTAATACAGTGTTTGTATTTGTGTATCTGAGAGGTATGGGCGAGCCACAGGAAGTAGAAGAGTCAGACAGTGCAAAACATAAAAAAAGACGACTAGGATTTTCTTCTTTCTTCCAGCTCAACCTTTGTTGAGGAAACCTCCAGTCTGTCTGTCTCTCTGTCTCTTTACACATCCCTCTTTTTCTTCTTGTTTATCTCTTTTTCCCTTTCCTAGTCGTTGGCAAGGCAACCGCCACTTTTGCCTTTTAAAGAACAAAGTAAATCGGTTTAAGAAAAAAAAAATCTTCAGTATTCTGGGTAATTCAAAATCCTAAACAGAACACACATTGAAGGGTCACTTCACCCACGTCACCGGTTATATTTGCCAGCTTGTCAAATATAAGTCTCGGAGAGCTCATTTGAATTAAGTTCAAATCATGAGACCGAAAGAGGAGCATTGTAAGCTATATGTTCCAAATCGCATTATCTTTTTTTACTTCAGCAGTAGGCTACAGGCAGCTATCCATAAACAAGTATTTGGCTAAATGCACAATTTTGGACTGAGCAACAAGTAGACCAAGAAAACGTATTTTTATATATTTTCTAGTTTATATTCTAAGTTTTTCTGAGGCTTTTCTTATACTGTGCAACGAGCTTTCTTTAAACGT
Organism: Ammodytes marinus; assembly: GCF_949987685.1. Classification (NCBI taxonomy): domain Eukaryota; kingdom Metazoa; phylum Chordata; class Actinopteri; order Uranoscopiformes; family Ammodytidae; genus Ammodytes; species Ammodytes marinus. The sequence continues at coordinate 9,923,112 of NC_137228.1, forward strand.
CATTGAGCTTTCCACAGCCATTTCTCTTAACATTTCCCATTCGTTTCCTATTGTAGCCCTCATCATCACTACAGATGCAATATATTTTGGGCCACAAGTGCAATTCTGGGGCGCTGTTTCCCCCTTGGATAGAGGTAAGGAGACGTTGTGAAGTTTGAGTGACAGACGGTGGAGCAAGTCTTTTTCCTCGTTCTTTGTCATTTCATAATTGTATCTTTCTTTTTAAAAGTCAAACCTATCAAAAGAAAGTCGGGCTCCTTCATCAAGAAGTAAGTTAACGCTTCTCAGCCGAATAAAAGAGAACTGTTCATTGCTCTCAACTTTTAAAGTTAAGGGGTCTAGCAACGCCCCTCAGACTGACAGGTTCTCACTTAGTTGGTTGTTAGCTTGTAGCCTACAAGCATGATATATATATATATATATATGGAGGTAGGGTATATAATGGTAGGTAACGTTATTCCGTTTACAGTAGATAATTTTTTGCTTAGCACTTCCGGGAGAGCTGTTATCTATCTATCTATCTATCTATCTATCTATCTATCTATCTATCTATCTATCTATCTATCTATCTATCTATCTATCTATCTATCTATCTATCTATCTATCTATCTATCCCTCCCTATATATATATATATATATATATATATATATATATATATATATATATATATATATATATAGCTGTCTGTCTTTCTGTCTATAGTCCAATTATATTCTTAAAAAGTAAAGTAAATATATTAAATTAATATTTTATAATAAAATATCTTTCCATTTGGAATAATTGTAACCAATGATTTACATTTTTTTTAAAGTAGTACACCAGACTAATATATAACAACATATCACCAATATGCAATAGCATGTGGTGAAGCAATGATATTGAATTATTATGGATGAAATATAATTTAAAAGGTATGTATTATAAAAAAAATTATTTGGTATATTTTAGATTAGGTATAATGAGATATATAGTATATGGTAATTATTAAAGTATAATGTTATATGTACAGGAAAGTCTAAAATAACATTTTCAACACTACATTCAATTGATCTTGTGGGTTGAGGTGGAGGAAGAAGTCTACTACAAAGGATCTGATGATGATGGCTTCAGTTCATGTGTCACCTGCTTCATCCAAACGGAGACAGAAAGGAAAGGTCAGTTTGAGCAAACACACAGCATTCATGAGTCATTCCAGTAATGGTCGACATATTTGTGGCTCTTTCCCTTCCAACCAGCAGTGTTCTCTCACTCTCTCGACGATACCAGAGCTGTCTTTGATGTCTGATAGTGTTATAAAGTCACCTCTAGAGGGCAGACTACCTCCATAAATGGCCTCAGTGCAGCTGCAGGGATACAGAGAATATACCATCGTTGACTTGCATCCTTGGAGCAGGTTGATGCAACATCACATTAAGCAGTTTTGTAATTTTTGTACATATATGTTTTCATGAATTTGTTATTAAATTCACTTAGCTGCACAAACTTTTAAAACTTCATCTTGTATTTCAAAATAAGAGCTTCCTTAACCCGAAATTAATCAAAATTTACAGTAATACCCAAATGTAATCAAAGGATATACTTTATTGTGATTAAAAGTATTTAAAAAAACCTAAATATTATAAAGGACATGCTTTTTCAATCAACTGGACCATGGCTGTGACATTTAGAGCGAAGGAAGAAGATAATTATTTTCACAATATCGGTACATTATCCACAATATAGAACATATTATTGAGCATTGAGGACACAAGCACTTCAGCTATATTTGAAAGCACATGTTAGTTTGTCTTTTTAAATATTGTGTTATTTTATATTGAAAATAAATACGATACACATTGATATTGTTTATTTGATTCACTATTTGAGTGTTGTGTATTTCCATGTTATGTCTAACGTACACAGACTGCACACGTGAACCATTTAATTTCCATGTGCAATACTCAAGGGAGCAATTTCCACTGGAAAAGTTCAGTTATTACTCTCTAAAATCCCTTTTAAGTTTGCCCAAATTCAGATTGCCTTTAATTATTATAGCATGAAACCATCAATAAGCTCAACGTGCACTAGTGAGAAATTGGTCTTTTACCTCTCAAGCCACATACCGATGTTGTACAAGCAGCCACATTTTATATTTTATTTAAATTTAATCTTTATTTTTTTTACATTTAAAATCTGATTATTTCAGAGTAAATTTCCGCACACAAGAAAAGTGCCATGTGATGCACCATAATGAACATGGAGAAATAAATAAAAAATCTGAAGAGAAACAAAAAGAAAAGATAGACAAAATAGAATATTAAAAGTCAATATTCTCCCTAAATGTATTCTATAATTGAACAAGCATCTTTTGTTAAATATTTCACTATAAGACAATGCTCTCTTTAAAGATGTACAAACAATATTTATTGTATTTGTCATAAAGCATGAGGTCTTTATCTACAAATTCTACCAATGATTTGTATGACACTTTGTTTCACAGCCAAATATAACAATTTTTGGTGTATCCCAAAGATTGACCAAATATGTCAGATTAAACTTTGGATAAATGTTAATAGAAATAATGAAAAACATGCAGTTTGAATATTTTACATTTCAAATAATTAAAGTAGTAAAAGTATTTCTTAAAACATAGTGATATGTATTTAAAAATAAATGAAAAATATGACACACAAACCTTAATGAATATTTTTTATACATAAGGTGCGACAATGTTTTTGTACATGGATATTAATCATTTCTAAAAAAGTAATTATTTTTAATTAATAATGACTGAATAATAATTCAAATGACTGAATTTGTTGATTCAAAATTTGAGTGTGACCGGGTTGAAAAGAGAGTGAGAAAAAGAGGAGGTGATAGAAAAAGGAAAATATAGGCTGGAAATAAAAGGAGGGCTGAGTGACGGAGAGGAAGAGGAGAGCACCCATGGGAGAGAGATGAGAGAAATGGAGGGAGAGAGAGAGGAGGAAGGTCAGAGATGAGGATGAAGAGGAAAGAGATAAAAAAGAGAGGGGAAGACAGTGTGTGGAAAGAGGGAGCTGAGTGGTGGAAAAGAAGTGTGTGTGTGTGTGTGTGTGTGTGTGTGTGTCTTGTGAGTTGAGCGGGAGAGAGGGAGAGTGATTTGTTTTCAGTGAAAGGTGAGGCCACTTAGCCGAGGCGTAGAGCTACAGCGGAATCTATTACCATGTGTCAAAGGAAACACGAGAAGGGCACGACCCGACCGTGTGTGTACGTGTGTGTGTGTGTGTGTGTGTGTGTGTGTGTGTGTGTGTGTGTGTGTGTGTGTGTGTGTGTGTGTGTGTGTGTGTGTGTGTGAGTGAGTGACACAGAGAGAGAATAAGATCAAATGTGCAAGAGCATGGGTGTGTTTGAAAAGACGGTGTGTACTTGTGTGTGTGGATACGCACAGCCGCAATGATTAAAATGATAGACACAGTATATGTGTGTGTGTGTGTGTGTGTGTGTGTGTGTGTGTGTGTGTGTGTGTGTGCGTGTGTGTGTAGTTGCAACTTAATGTGACTGATGTTATGGCTGTGTTGCATTTTGTTAGATAAAAGCATTTGGATTGATGGAAGGTGAAGAGAAGTCTGTAGAGAACACTGTGTGTGTGTTCAGTGTGTGTGTGTGTGTGTGTGTGTGTGTGTGTGTGTGTGTGTGTGTGTGTGCGCGCGTGCGTGTGCGTGCGTGTGCGTGCGTGTGTAGTTGGATGCCAACAAAATCACTCTAAAGTGTACATGAGATCATTATTTTCAAAGAAAAATTAATTTGGCATGCAGTGTCAGCAGACAGAGGCCAATGCTGACTACTGTAGTTAATGTCTGTTAGTTGATAAAGTTATAGCTAAAGTGTTAGTGTTTCTTTCATTGTTTGTTTTTGAATGGCAACACTTAAAGGATGCGTATAAGTCCCATATTCACTTTCCCTTTAGCTCTGTATCTGGCTCTTTAGTTGCTAAATGCTAAACCTATGCTCACTGTGCACACTGAACTAATTTAATATATACATATTGATTAAGAAAGTTTCTAGCATCTTCAATGAAAATAGATTTTGGAACAACCAGTTTTGTGTTATCACCTCCTCAACTATCAATTTTTTTTTACATGTACATGAAAACATACACGTGTATGAAACTGAGTAGCCTGATGAGTTTCTATGGCTGAACTTTTGACTGCAGGGCCTTCATGGATCTACTCAGCTCTTATTTATCGAGGTCCACCGCATTTTTTGACTTGGGTCTGGTCTGATCTTTTAGGAACGCGTTTTGTTTGAGCGTATATGTGTGTGTGAGAGAGAGGGAACAACACTAGTTGCGCACGTGTGAGCTAATGAGAGAGAAAAATATCTAAGTATTATGGGAATGTGTACATCTGATAGAGAGAGAGAGAGAGAGAGAGAGAGAGAGAGGGAGAGAGAGAGATTGTCACTCTACACCTCATGGATTCTGTGGCTCACCAGAGGCCAGTGTGGTTCACTGGGGGCTGAAATACTCAAACCACACTGTGCGTGTGTGTGTGTGTGTGTGTGTGTGCCAAAGCCACAGGCCGCTGGCGATCTCCTCTGTGTGTATTACAATATTTCTTTGCGTCTGCACAGGAGTTCAGGGGAACCGAGTTACATCCTAGATATTTGAAACACACTGGACATCTACACACACACACACACACACACACACACACGTACATAATGTATATGCTGCTTTTTCTCCATGGGCTACTTTTTGCCATCCGCTTTTATCCAAGAGATAACCTCACACACGTTTCAACCAAATTTCAACAGCGTAGTCAGTGGGAATCATCCTCTGGGCAACATGAACCTCTGCACGCAAAACTTTGTGCCAATTCATCTAAATTCATAATTTCAAAAAACATCAATCATAATAAATGATGCTTTGAGTATCAATGCTGCCATATTGGGTGTTCATGCTTGCCATATCAGAATCTATCCAGATTGAAACTAGTTGAAATAATACTTCCCTCTAAGTTAAATGCTGCCTTATTACTGACTTTGTGCAGGAGTGTATGAGCCATACTGATAATATTGGTGAGTGTGTGTTTGTGTGAAGGAGCTGTGTCAGCATTTGGTCACCAGGGTTTGGAACAAAACAAGAAAAAAAGAGCAAGGGAGGGGAGGGGAAGGCGATGGGTAGATGGATGTGAAAACGAGTGAGCGGACTGACAGCCAGGGGAGCCATTGATCCTCCTCTCTGCTCCCTCCGTCCCCGTCCCGCTCTCCATCGGCAGAAGACAGATAGTGTTGAGGTGGCCTGTATTGGATTTATGAGTTAATGGCCTTGCCAGGATGAGACAGATGGAGAAATAAGGAAGAGGAGAAAAGACAGAGGGAGGGGAGGGAGAGGACGAGGACCAGCGAGAGATTATCTGTGGGGAGGGAGAGGACAGAGAGCGCAGGGGAAGAGGGCAGGACAATGGTGAAGTGAGAGTAAAGTTATTTCATTTGGGTTGAATGCAGTGAAGGGTTAGTGTTTTTGTATGGGGGGATGGGGTTAAACATACTTTGATATCAGTTTTTGTGTGTTCATTCATGTTTTCTACTGGACTTTCAATGACTGCTATAAAGTCGATATTCCTTCAAAAGTATGAGTGAAAATATGATTGGAAGAGGTATATGGTTCTAACGAAAACTATAAACATTGTGTACATAGGAAACACAATAAAATAAGTAAAACTCCATATCGAAACAATGAGTGCAATGTTCTGGGGGTAGAAACAGTCAACACACACAGTAGTTGAATTTGTCTGTCATACACACCTCAATTAAAGTGAATGGGTAAGAGAGCAAATATTTTTAACACATACTGTGATTACCTTTACTGTCCTGTTTGGGAATGTATTGTGTTTAAACTTCAACACATTGGGAGTTCAGAAAATCTTCACATAGAGAGTCAGTTGCAAATGTGCAGCCATGCAGAAAAAACCCAATCAGTGCGACCTTTGGACCACTGATAATACAAGCGATTATTAATGTGTGTGTGTGTGTGTGTGTGTGTGTGTGTGTGTGTGTGTGTGTGTGTGTGTGTGTGTGTGTGTGTGTGTGTGTGTCTGTGTGTGTGTCTGTGTGTGTGTGTCTGTGTGTGTCTGTGTGTTGGAGTAAAACAACAAGCTCTCAATTTTCCAACAAGAACACATGTGTTGTTCCTGTTGGATGTGTTTGAACATGATGTTTCTGCTGTATTGTAAACACACAAATGCACATTAGGGATTAAAAACATATGGAACTTATAGGATCAGCTCTATCCACTCAATGTCATACAACAACCTTACAACAATAACTTAATGTTATGGATACATTTGCGTTAAAAAATATATAAATGTTTCTTAACCACCTTTATGTGCAACAATGTAGCAAAATCATCAGTTTTTAGCCAAAAAATAAATAAACGCCTCTCAATGAAATGTAAAAAACCTTTAACTATGGCCTCAGGAATAAACATACACTCACCGGCCACTTTATTAGGTACAGCAGTTCAATTTCTTCTTAACTCATATAACTTATCAGCCACATGGCATAAACTCAATGCATTTAGGCATGTAGACCTCAACAGGACAACTTGTTGAAGTTCAAAACAGGCAACAGAATGGAAAGAAAGGGTTTTTAAGTGACTTTGAACATGGAAATGTTGAGGGTGCCAGACGGGCTGATCTGAGTATTTCAGAAGCTGCTGATCTACTGAGATTTTTACGCACAACCATCTCTAGGGTTTACAGAGAATGGTCAGAAAAAGGAAAAATATCCAGTGAGCGGCAGTTGTGTGGACCAAAATGCCTTGTTGTTCAAGATGATGGAAAGGCAACAGTAACTCAAATAATAATCGTTACAACCAAGGTATGCAGAATACCATCTCTGAACGCACAACACGTCCAACTTTAAAGCAGATGGGCTACAACAGCAGAAGACCCCACCAGAAGACCCCACTCCTGTTAGCTTATAACAGGAAACTGACACACAGGAATCCCAAAATTGGACAATAGAAGATTTGAAAAATAATGCCTGCTCTGATGAGTCTCGATTTCAGTTGCGACATTCAGATGGTAGGTTAAGAATTTGACGTAAACAAAATGAAAGTATGGATTCATCCTGCCATGCACCATCAACCATGCCATGTTCAAAGTCACTTAAACCCCCTTTCTTCCCCATTCTGATGCTCGGTTTGACTTCAGCATATTGTCTTGACCATGTCTACATGCCTAAATGCGTTGATTTTCTGCCATGTGATTGGCTGATTAGCTATTTGTTTTTATAAGCCATTGAACAGGTGTACCTAATAAAGTGGTCGGTGAGTGTATATACTGTATGCTCATCACAAGACTCCACATTTGATTGTTTGATATTAGGTGTATCTAGCAACAACTGCTATGTAGCCTGGCTCCGCCCGCCTACCTACTTCCGCTCAATTTTCATTTCACTTCAGTAGTCAGTCTGGAGCTGGGGTGTGTTCATGAAATTCTGCTCGTCGAGATTTCTGGTTATCCAATCAGCGAACAGAGCGAGTGGCTGAGAACAATGACGTCGAAGTCGCGCTCCAGTTTCAGTTGAATTCTGCGTTTGTTTATACTCGGAACTCGGAAATTTCCGACTTGGTAGTTCCGAATTCCGACCCGTCTGTGTTCCAGTGCATCTGCTTGGGAAAGTATGGACGCCTAAAACCATTCTCATCCAAATAACTAAACATTAGGCTTTAGCAAGTTACCGTTGTCAGGTACCGGTAGATCCATAGGCTACCATATGTAGTGAAGTCGGAAATTTCCGAGCTCCCTGTACAACTGAAACGCACCGTCAGAAGCCGGCTCATGACATAAGTCTGACCAAACGTGATGCGATTGGTTGGCTAATCAAGAATGGCACTGGGCAGATCCAATAGTTTTTTAAACTTCAACAGACACCCGCCTTCAAGTGAGTGAACGTTTGCCAATTACAGCACTTCCAGACCTTCTGTACAAATGAAATGAAGTACGATGGTCTGGTTGGACCAGGCTAACTGCTATGCACCCTACTTTTTAAAACAACATTGAAATTTCAACTGTCCTTTAAAGTCTGCATTCAATAGGTTCCTATTTGCTGTTTGCATCCCCACACATGGAGAAACACAAAATAATCCTATCGGCTTGTTCCAAAGAATTGATTAATAACAAGAAGCAAATGATTCTCTGCAGGTTTGTTGTTAATGTTTTCCTCTCATTAATTAACTCATATTTTTGTATTGGCTTTACAACATTATTGTTATTGAGTACAATGACAATCAATGCACCTTTACTATACACAGATATGGAACTCTTAAACAACTGCAGAAAGACACAAGGACGTAAGACTAAAAATGGAGAGACGTTCTGCTCCTTAATGACATTTGGTCCAAGGTCGCGACTCCTTACTCTACAGGGAGTGACGTGTTGTAATCTATATCACTTACTGTGTCTGCTGCTTCTGCCCTTATGTGCTTGTGTGCATTCACGCAGCATGTGTGTGTGTGTGTGTTAGTGGGCTGGGAGGGCTGGAGTGGCCACAGACGGTAATGATAATAAATATGATTATTAATAACGTTAAAGTGAGGTATGTTTACCCCCAGGGAGATGATTTACTGTAGATGTGTCCTGCACAGGTCAGCCTGCTGCCATCTGTCTGTTCAAAACCAGCACAGGCTCCGAGTGCTTCCCTCTGTCTATTGCTCCAATATTAAACTGCAACGTAGGCCTGTTCCTATAGAAAA